>NW_019720169.1:396735-562747 GCF_002891405.2 Cryptotermes secundus
GCACGGCGACCACTGATTGGCATATTGTATCTGTCCCGGATGATTATGATGATGAATTTGGTGGAATGAAGATAGGCAGTGGAAACCGAAGTACTCGGAGAAAACCCACCCCAGCGCCACTTTGTCCACCACAAATCCCACTTGACCATATCCGGGATCCAACACGGGCCGCCGTGGTGGGAAGCCAGCGACTAACCGCTTGAGCTTTGGCGCGGCCTGCCGTTGCCACGTAACACTGAGAGCGGCTTCAGCGCTCCCGAATTCGGAGCTGCGTGCCTGTCCATGCAGAACCTGAGACTCTCTCGACGCCAGACAGTTTTCATTCAATCCTCAACTTCACCTCATTCTCCGGGATAGCGACTGGCTACGGGCTGGACGACCAAAAGGTCGGAGTTCGAGTCCCGGTAGGGTCAAGAATTTTCTCTTCTCCACGTAATCCAGACCAGTTCTAGGGCCCATTTATCCTCCCATCCAATGAGGTACCGGGGGTAAAGCGGCCGGAGAGTGAAGATGCCCANNGTATTATTATTATTATTATTATTATTATATTAGCATGAGCATCATCATCCACAGATCTGTAGAATGTGATGTTCTTGAGGAGGTGTCTATCAACATTACGTCTTATGGGACGTGACGCCATTTATTCTGGTATACTGACCCACAATTCGGAGGAACTTATCGGGCACATCTTCAGGGTATTCTATCATGATTATGGAGGCAGCAGGTATCTCCGAAACGTTGGAAATTATCTATCAGAGTATAAGCGTCAAAACCCAGTATAATCTTGCAAGTCCTAATTGAAAAACTGGAGTACGGAATGAAAACATCGTTACATGCAAGAAACTGAACCCACTCCATAACACCGTGATTCCATGGTGCAATTAAATGCATTTATATTATTCACTGAAATGATTTGTGTTCAGGGACGGAACAGACATCCAAACGAATGCCAGACATGGTAATTAGGCGTGTCACTGCTTCATTGCAGCTCGTGTTGGGCAAGATCAGTTGAGTATTCTGATGTCTCATTGCATACAGGTCTGGGCTGGGCTCAGCCATTTTTACACATCGCCGCTCCCGAGGCATTTCTGCAGGAGACTTAATAAGGAGTCCGTTTCATCTGAGACTGACTAGACGCACCGTCAATTTCTCCGAATATTACAGCCAATAACCTATGCGTCAACACGTAATATTTTCTAGTTTAGAGTACGACAAAACGATGCCAAAATAAACGTATATAACTATGTAATATTTCCTCAAAATCTGATAGTCGCTCAGATGGTCAAAGACTTCTCCAAATTTTGTGAAACTCGAAGCTTCACTGGGCCCCACATCCGTATATTTCTTTGTTGTTTATTTAATAACACTGCCAGAAGCTCAGACTATAAAAGGTTAATATTCTCAGAGGTCACGGTATCGGTCAGTCTAAGCAGAAAACTGTACACGTGTCCTATTCCGAACGGTTTCCGAAATAGAGCTATTTCACTGTGCAGTACACTGTACACTGTACAGACGAGCAGCACGCCATGTCCTCACACGAGTTGCACCGAGATAGAGCTATTTCACTGCACAGACGAGCAACACGCCATGTCCTCGCACGAGTTGCACCGAGATAGACCTATTTCAATGTACAATACACTGTACACTGCACAGACGAGCAGTACGCCATGTCCTCACACGAGCTGCACCGAGATAGAGCTATTTCACTGCACAGACGAGCAACACGCCATGTCCTCGCACGAGTTGCACCGAGATAGACCTATTTCAATGTACAATACACTGTACACTGCACAGACGAGCAGTACGCCATGTCCTCACACGAGCTGCACCGAGATAGAGCTATTTCACTGTACAGTACACTGTACACTGTACAGACGAGCAGCACGCCGTGTCCTCACACGAGTTGCACCGAGATAGAGCGATTTCACTGCACAGTGGAGCAACACGCCATGTCCTCGCACGAGTTGCACCGAGATAGAGCTATTTCACTGTACAGTACACTGTACACTGTACAGACGAGCAGCACGCCGTGTCCTCACACGAGTTGCAAAATGCATTGATGTTGACGGTGGAATTTTCGGAAATGTATTATACTAGGTAAACTGTACCAACTTTGTCACTTGAACAATAAATACCGGTATTAGAAACCATACGTAATATCTGTTTATCAGTAATTTTTGAGCCGGGGTAGCGCAGTCTGTATAGCGACTGGTTATGGGCTGGACGACTGAGGGGTCGGAGTTCGAGTACCGGTAAGGTCAAGAATTTCCTCTTCTCCACTGGCTCTTAGATCCACCCAGCCTCATATCAAATGGAAACCAAGGGCTCTTTACCCGAGGGTAAAGCAACTGGGGCGTGAAGCTAACCACTTACCTTCAACTAGTGCCAAGATCAAGAAAATGTGGATTTATATATCCACTCCCCCATACGACTTCATGGTGTAGTGCTTAATTAGTTAAGCACAGGGACACTTTACCTTACCTTATATTTATATGCTCGTTTGGTTATTCTTACATATTATTATATTATATATTACTATACCTCGACCAGAAACTGACATGGCAGAAACATATCAAAACAAAGCGTCGGAAATTAAATTTAAAACTACGAGAAATGTCCTGGCTTTTGGTCCGTAAATCCAAGCTATCCATAGAAAACAAACTTCTACTGTATAAGTGTATAATAAAACCAGTATACGCTATACAGCTGTGGGGCCCTACAAAATCTTCAAGTACAGAAATAATTAGAAGACTTCAATCCAAATTCTTGCGCTCAGTAACTGAAGCGCCTTGGTATGTCTCCAACTTTACTACCCACAATGATCTGCAAATCCCATTTTTCATAGAAGAAATACATAGATTGTAAGCATTCTACCATCAAAGAATACTCGGACACAGTAACAGACGAGTTGTCGAAATTAGCAACCCACCAAATGTAAGAATATTGGGGAGACGTGGCAGTCTGACCTACCACAATCTGCAGATGGCGAAGATTAAAACCATCACCATTCCTCTACAGGGCCTGTCAGAATATCATCAGTGGATGACTTCTCTACTCAAGACACCTACTTAGAACAAATTTACTTATTACTCCATATTATCGGGAGTAGATTGTAAATATGCTATTAATTAAATAAGAAAATGTTATAAGAGTGTATCAATTTCTATGATAAACGGCGTCATGCAAGCTACAAAAGGTTCAGAATGTCGAATCTGCAAGAAGAGTTAGCATCAATGGGGGCCCGTCTACATATTTTAGATGGAACAAATTTTGCACATTATGAAATAAAAAAAAATGGCGACAATCTAAATTACAGACTCACTGTATACTTCAACGTTTTCTTACTTACTCATGGAGCTGAGCCCTTCTGGAGGAGCCGCCAATTCTGCAGCTACTCAAGAATTTCCCAGCATTTTATGGAACCCGAAGGTTCATTACCGTGTTCACAAGAGCCCTCCACTGGTCCCTATCCTGATCCAGACCAATCCAATCCATACCATCCCATCCTATCTCTCTAAGATCCATTCTAATACCGTTAGCCGACCTACGTCTTGGTCTTCCTAGTGGTCTCTTTCCTTCTGGAATTCCACCAATATCCTACATGCAGTTCTCTTCTCCCCCACTCGTGCTACATGCCCTGCCCATCTCATCCTCCTTGACTTGATCATTCTAATTATACTCGGAGAAGAGTACAAGTTATGAAGCTCCTCATTATGCAGTTTCTTCCAACCTCCTGTCAGTTCCTCTCTCTTCGGTCCAAATGTTCTCAACGCCCTGTTCTCAGACACCCTCAGTCTGAATCCTACAATCCTTACATGAAGAAGCCGGGATAGATCAGTCTGTATAGTGACTGCACTAGGGGCTAGAAGAGCTAGGAACATAGGTTCGATTATCGGTAGGGGCAAGAGACTATTCTCTTCTCTACAACAACCAAACCCAGCTCCAATCCTGCGAGTTCTGGAGACACTTTCCCCACCGATAAAGTAGCCAGGGCACGAATTAAACCACTCCCCTCCATCGGGTACCAAGATTATAAATTCCTGGAGCTATACCTCCATTTCCAAACATATTTTCAAGATGTAGTACTTAAGAAAAATGTTATTTTACCTTCACTTTTACCTTTACACCTAAACGAACCTAGGATCCAGTTGGCATCGCGCAACCGAGCACATGGATCTGGGACGTCAGCGTGGTGATCATCTCCCCTGACAAGACAATGATAACAAGGGGACGAAACCGCAACCAGCCATTCTCATGACCGCAGAAACCAAACCTTAAACCGCTCGTGCATCATAGTCCATTTATGTCAAATTACAGTTAGACAAGATAACATCAGAATGATTAACAGAAAACACCCACCTCAGATGGTACGTTATACAAGCCATATCGTACGTGTCAAAGATGGCCTAGTTTTCCATCTTCATCAACATATTCTTGTTGCTGGAGATGGCATAACTTCAAAATGGCTACAATTATAAAGTGTCAACATTTTCACAACACTGCTCATATCCGATGCTTGGCTACTAGATTTAAAGTCTGCTCAATTGTTTTCGTCTTCTTTACTGGCGCTATAATCTTATGTGGATCCTTGCTTCAGGCATAGTTTAGTAAAGGCAAGTTTTCCCGGGGTGGGGTCGCTTGACCCACGCCCAACCACCAACGTGGAAGGCCAGGGACTACACTTCGTCTGGCTCCTACCCTTTTTTGTATGGTTACGCTCCCGCCAGCACAGCTCTCCGGTTCACTGGGACGTGCAAAACCTCCTCTCCATGATAAAGCAGTAGTCCTCCAGGAGGCTACGTGTGCGACGAACACATTTGAAGTCCATGGAGCATGTCCTTCTTGAGAAAATGGCAGTCATTTATACAGTAAACAAATTCTCCTACGTTTATGAAACCAGTCGATCCATTACTGTGTTCGCAAGATATCACCACTGCAAGATACCCCAAAGATAAAAGGTAAAGCTATCCCTGTAACAGGCCATGAAGCCCCATAGGGTTGTGAGGCGTTGAGGCCGCCACATTTTCTAGACAACAGGCTCACAGATGGCTGTGAGGTTGTCAGCCTTAGGCACCGGCCGCTGAGTCGACCCCAGGGCCACAGTACGGCTAGAATGTTTAGGTCATTTTGAAAAATCCAGTGACCTCATTAAGGAATCGAAACCGCAAACTTCCGGCTTGTAGAACAGTGCCTCAACAAACTACGCTACCACGTGCCCCACAAAATATCCCAAGCCGAATTAATTCAGTTCACTCAACGTTAAACTTACTCCGTAAGTAGATTATAAAGGGTTCTGACGAGGGTCTATAACACTCTGGATCACTAAGATTTGGACTTTGTCCATCGTCTCGTATTCTAAAAACACAACATTATGGAAACTGGATCCATTTCTGTCCTCACGTGAGGGGGTAGGGGACACACTGTTAATTCCGTTAGAAAGAGCCGTCTTCAGCAATCACTCATTTACTCTAATTCATCCTGGAATATTACGCTATATTATCTCCATACTCAAAATGTCGTTAAATAAACACCAATTCGTCCCACACAAAACAGGATAATTTCAAAATGTGACACGGCTGATTAAAACTGAAGAAATGAGAAACGAAACGAAGTGACATCTGCCTCACGCGTTACTGCACTAATCGGTTAATGGCTGAAGCTTTGTGAGTGGTAGCAGTGCTGTGTTGGAAGGGCATGCAGAAAAGTAATACACTTGGTTACGTACATATATATATAAAGAAAGAAAGATAGAAAGAAAGAAAGAAAGTAGTATATGCAAATAGCAAAAGCGAGAGGGAAAACGAATGCTCTGGTGTTCACTGTTGCCACAGTAAGAAAACTAATTAGCCAAGTCCACGCCACACAGCTGAATGACAAGAAGCGGCAACCTCTGCTAGGCACAATCTTGATCGAACATAATTTAGATTAAAAATCATGCTAAGTCCACCATCATTACCACATTATTTTTGACTTAACATTTTTTGACAAACGTAAAATTTAAAAAAAAAAAAAGATTGACAAGTTACAAAAGACAGAAGAAAAAGGGTTGGTTCCGACACAACGCAGTGTAATGTTGATCTAATTCAAGTAAAAAAAAAATCCAGCGGTCCACTGTGTACTAAGAATGTTTTACGAGCATCTCTGATCTCGACTTGCATACAAGTTACATGTATATGAAATCTGTCCATGATTTATTTTAACCGTCTTACAGTGCATACACTTATTCACCTTCCTCTTCTCTCTTGCACTACATGTTTCAGCACAATAGTGCCATCCTCAGGTGCCCCTCGTTGCACGTCAAACTACTCCACTGCATGCCCTGTTGTCTTTATACTAAAATATATACTCGTCATATATATTGTCGCGTATCGGGATATATCGCGACAAATAACTTCACGAGGTATTTGATGTAGCGAATTTTATTTCACATTCGCACTTACAATCACCCAAATTACAGATTTACGGTTACTGCTATCTGCAGTATCACAAATAGTACACTCCAAATGCCAGAATACAACTGACTAGTTGCTGGCTAACTCGGAACTAACTCGGAGGTAGCTCGAGCACTCACTCGGCGGTAGCTCCAGGACTCGCTGACTGACTGTGAATAGCCTTCGCTGCTCCTTATGTAGCCTTGATCGGACAATTGTCGTCTGGTGCCTTGTTGCTAGCCACGCTGTCCGGAGTTGTTGACTGCTGCCTAGCAACCGCGATATCCCTCGGTGACGTCACCGCTACGTTACCGTGCGGAGGAGGGGGAGGGGAGCGCTGACTCACCCGCCGCGTCACTGCTGGTGGGGGGTTCTCCTTTGCGCAACATGTCACAATATTGATAAATTTTAAATATTAAAAATATTAAAACTGTTCAGGATTTGTCATCCTTATGTCGTATCTCAATACGCGAGTTACACCTATCTTCCTCTATCGGAGCATTCTTCCTACTTTCGTGTGTGTATTGTGCTTTGTGTTGTGTCTTGCTCCTGTGACTGCGTGTGTTATCACACGCAGTGACGCATCTTTTCAATTGACCTAATCCTTCCAGTCGCAATACGGCCCTAGGGTCGACTCAGCCTCTAACAAAAATGAGTACTAGAAAACTTCCTGGTGGTAAAGGGCGGCCGGTGCGTAAGGCTGACAATCTTACCACCGTCTGTGAGCCGATTGTCTAGAGAATATGGGAGCCTCGACGTCTCACAACCCTGTGGGCCTTCACGGCCTGTCACAGGGATAGTTTGGCGCATAAGGCTGACAAACTTACCGCCATCTGTGAGCCGATTGTCTAGAGAAAATGTGGGAGCCTCAGCCTCTCATAACCCTATTGGCCTTCACGGCCTCTTACAGGGATACCTTTACCTTTTTATTTATCATTTCTCCCGTACGGGTTACATAGCTAACCCATCACTCCCTCCTATATCACCCCAGTAATAATTGGCGAATCACTTCAATCAATTCATGTTTTTACATATTACATGAGAAAGAGTAGACTTGTAGGTAGGGCACGCTACACAAATACAGCGCTTACCGGTCTTATTTTTTATTCTACAACGAAAGAAAAACTACTTTTATCTAAGGAAGAATATCACAATCGTGTCCTCCTTCTACTGCCTCCACAGAATTTGAACCAACTATCCACACACACACACACACACACACACACACTGGTGACCCGAACACACGTAAACAAACTACTATCCACAAAATACACACCTGTGCGGAAAACAGAACACAAGAAATAAGAATGTCATAACATATAATATAAAATTTTACTTTCTTTTAAAAATTTAAATAGGTAAAAAGGTAAAGTAGCCCCTGTGCTTAACTAATAAAGCACTACGCCATGAAGGTGTATGGGGAGTGGATATATAGATCCATATTTTCTTAACCTCGACATTAGCTGGAGATGAGTGGTCAGCTTCACGCCCCGGACGCTTTATCCCGGCGAAAGAGCCTCCCGTATCAATTGGATAGGAAGTTTGGTGGGTTTCAGACGACGTGAAGAAGATAAAATTCTTGACCTTACCGGGACTCGAACTGCGAACCCTCGGTTGTCAAGCCCGTAGCCAGTCGCTTTATCGACTACACTATCCCGGCTCTATATAATTTCATACTCGTACATTAATCTCACGGGCTGTAGAATCCTATAACACAGTACAACTGACGCGAATCTTTATAGTTATGCCTGACAGCAGCCCTGTGTAGCCGAAACGTGTCGATGAACTTGCATGGAAGCATGGACTACGTGGGAATTCAACCAATCACCTCTGAAAGTGCACAGATAACTGCCTTCTGTGTTTGCGTTTGTGTTTGTATGTATATACACAAACACACACAGTAAACCCTAGTTATAAAATAACTGATGGGAGGACAGGGTGTCCGCTATAACCGAGTGAAAAGGAACTCACAAAAATACACCACAGAATACATAGTCAATACACGCAATAAACACAGAAACACACATTCACTCATGGCGCTGAGCCCTTCTTGAGAAGCCGCGAATTGTGCAGGTACTCAAGAACTTTGCAGCATTCTATGGAACGCGAAGGTTCATTACCGTGAAAAAGCTAAATAGTTCCGTTCAGTGTGACTGGTCAGTCACACTGAAAGGAACTACTTAGCTTTTTCATAATATTAGTGTGACGGACCAGAATGAAACAAATCAAGTTCATTACCGTGTTCACAAGAGCCCTCCACTAGTCCCTATCCTGAGATAGATCAAACCAATCCATACCATCCCATCCTATCTCTCTAAGATCCATTTTAATATTGTCCACCCACATATATCTTCGTCTTCGCAGTGGTCTCTTTCCTGCTGGCTTTCCCATCAATATCCTATATTTGCATTCCTCTTCGGTCCAATTCGTGCTACATTCCCTCCCCATCTCATCCTCCTTGACTTGATCATTCTAATTATACATGGAAAAGAGTACAAGTTATGAAACAGAAACATTTTTTAGTGTCTTAACATCTCGAAAAATTCACAACTGTACACAGCCGAATTGTGTTCGCAGTAACGGAAATCCGTTTCAAACAGGGATTACTGTATATACCTATTTAAAGAAATTAACGAATCTTAACGGAACGCTGTAAGAACAACAATAACACCTGAAGCTACTCGCGGATAATACTATTGCATTTCCCACAAAACTTGCAAATAATACGATACAAACACGGTATTATTTCTGTAGGACAACGTAAAGAGTATTGTATCTTCCGACATGCATCGGTCTGTCCATGTCCCCCCCCCCTTTCATCGTTCCTTCTTTTCCTTGACTTAGCCTACAGGAGCCTTCCCACACAGACAAACTGCATTACATCTGCGGTAAGAATCTGCAATCCGATATCAGATAATTCTGCTCATAATTAATGGATGGTTCGTGCTATTGTAGACATTTTACAATTTATTGCAACTTAATTTAATAAAAAAAACAAAAGAATAACTGCGTCATGTAATGATCATATCTTTTGTTTTAAATGCGTCCATTCATAAAGCCCAAAGGCATCTTAATTTTTCCTCTTGATCAGCCCCAGGAAGAGGACGTCCTTCATCATGAGACAAAACCCATTGGAATACAGTCGGTGTTATCACCCTCCTCACTCCTAGGTCCATCAACTATTGGGCTCGTGCAGCAGCAACCGTAGGCTTGTAATCCGAGAGTATCCTGTTCGAATACTGGATAGGCTGCTAGACATTCTAAGGAATTTCGTGGTAACCCTCAAACTTTTCAGGTAACTTCCGGCTGGACTGCATTTTCAAACCGGCTACCACCACCTGTTCAAAATATTTTTAAAAAATGATCGTGGGGTGGGGTGAGACCGAGTCCATTCGGTACGTCGGCCAATGATAGATGATGAGTGTAGAGCAGCTGATGGAATGAGAACTGGCAGGAGAAACCGAAGTACTCTGAGAAAACCTGTCCCAGTGCCACTTCCCCTGCCACAAATCTCAAATAATAAGACCTACGACCGCCTCTGTGGTGTAGTGGTCAGAGTCCCTGGCTACAGATCCAGAGAACTAAAACTAACGGAGTTCTTGAGAGTCTTTGGGATTGAACCCTGGCCGCAGCGGTGGGAAGCCGGCGACTAACCGCCTGAGCTACAGCACGACCTTATATGTCCTTCATTTTCTCAGCCCATCTGACGCTATATAAAATATGCAATCGAAATGGAATAGTTGATTATCTTGAGAACCAGACTCTCTTATTCTCCTTATTTTTGTAACTGATTCCAACGAAATTCAAAGCATATAATTTCGGCCACGAGATTCAGTATGCAACTTACATCAGGGTTCCAATTCACGAGACAGTCGCTAACATAATTCACTTTTCCGAAGTGAACATTTCCGTCCGTTCTTCTGTTCTCTAATGACTGAATCATCATCAGTAAAATACACGGTTACCAAATAATTTCTTGAAATTATCTGGCGTAAAAGTAAAATCATCACAGGTCTTAATTAACTAAGCACCAAGCTATGAGACCGCATATGGGGAGTAGAGGTATAGCTCCACCATTCCTAACCTCGAAACTAGATGCAGGTGAGCGGTCAGCTTCACTTCTCGGCCGATTTACCAGGAAAGGAGCCCCCGGTACCCACTGGACAGGAGAGTGGGTGGGCCCGAGAGCCGGTGTGAACGCTGCTCAGTAGATAAATATACACTGTTACTGCCGAGAATCGAACTCCGGCCGTCCAATCCCCAGCCTGTCGCTCTCCTGATATTCATTAGATGAAATTTAATAATTTCTCTCGTTTCCTCTTTGTTTATCTCGGAAACAGAGAAGCAAAACTAAACAAGACAAATTATTAGTTATCCAAGTAAATTTCAGGAGGGCCACAGGTTTTGCTAAAGTTTGTTGGATATGAAAACACCCTCGCAAGACATGGAATTTTCAAAATAAACCTTTTTTTTTTGTTTGTCAACTTCGCGTAAGGGGAGGAAGATGTAAGACATGTATGGGAAGTGTTCATAGCAACGAAAATAAGCTTAAGAACTCAAAAACCTGCCTGGTTTGCAATTCAAATGATAACATTTAAATCCGTAACGAGCCAAATAATTGCTGTGCTTTTTTCTCTAGTGCGCTACTTTAGCGCGCTGTGAGTACCTAGGCCAATGGTTCTCAACCGGTGCGCTGCGAACTTTTTCCAAGTGCCCAGCCAACTTTTTGAAGCAGAGTCACCAGCCAGGGTCCTCCCGTTACCGCTTCATTCAACTTGCTCGGTAACAGTTCCACAAACCTTGGTTATTCTATTTTAAGAGACTAGGGACTGATGTATCTCATTCGAGACATCAGGTGGCAGGGTCGAGATACGACCCCCGTATCTCTCTTACAGTACCCATATTCGGAAAATACGTACTGGGCTATAAAGACAGTAAGGCCGTTAATAACAGGCGTTGGTCAATACGACTGCTGACTGCATCCTGTAACGAGGCCCATGGATAACACATGACGAGTGGGTAAGGCAGTTAGGACACTGTTGCTCGAGGAGTGACTGGTCATAACTCGTGGAGCAGCCACACTGTTGTGGCGGCGCTGTGAGTTATGGCCGCCTATTGCATTATACTTGTGTTCTGGTGACAAATGATTCTTCCAGCCTTGGAGGAAAGAAGTCCAACTGCTGCTGGTGGTTCTTCTCTTTGTAATATTAAGTCACCGGTCCCTCAACCCCCCCCCCCAAAAAAACCTTAGTGCCGTATGCCATCATTTAATACCCGGTCCTTATATTTTAAATTTCGTGATATATATATATATATATATATAATATGAAAATTACATTTAGGATTATTTCCGTCTCTCTGATGTTGCGTTCTTACCTTCAGATGCTTCATATACAAACAATCCACAATACAGTGCACTCAGTAGAGGCCTGGGTAGAGACGGGATGGCTGGGATTCGATTCCTGATACAATAATTTATCACCGCCTCTTCGGAACACATATAACTAATTAAGCACTACGTCATGAAGACGTATGGGGGAGTGGATGTATATCCACATTTTCTTGACCTCAGCACTAGTTGGAGGTGAGTGGCCAGTTTCACGCCCCGGCCGCTTTACTCCTGGGGAAAGAGCCGCCGGTACCCACTGGACCCCAGAGCCGGTCTGGACGACATGGAGAACTGAAAATTTTTGACCCACCGGGACTCGAACTCCGACTTTTCCGTCCACTAGCCCGTAGCCAGTCGCTATACCGACTGAACTATCCAAGCTCCCCTCGGAACACATATTCGCTTAGTTATAAATTTATATATCTACCGAAACAACTACGCAGTCTGAATACTGGAGTACACTAAATAAAATTCAATTTAAAAACAGAAAGAAGGAAAGTAGGCTAAAAAGTATGTTCATGCGATTACCATGCTCTCTGTATGTCTGTGTCTGTTCCCCCCCCCCCACAAATCCACTTGTAAATGCTTCGACCAATCTTTACGAAGGATGAGCCCATCTCAACGGTGTAGTTCATAAATCCCTCCCATCAGTCTGTGTGTCTATATGTGTATCCCCCAATGTTGTTAGGCACCGGCTCGTTAAAAACGTCATCGCGGCAACGAATACACATGCAACAATGGAAGAATTTTTGGACGCGTCGTCTTCCATGCGGTACGTGTCGTATCAAAGGAAAATAGGCGTTTAGTTTTTCAAATACCTTCTTGTTTTTTTTTTAAATAACGAAGATCTAATACCAAAATACGCTGTACTCCAACATCACGCAATTTCAGGTCAGAATAATAGAAAAACCAAAAAATAAAAATCAAGCAGTTTTTAAAGAGATGTAGTTGTCCTGGGACCGCTTATATGTTATCAATGACATATACACAGAAAACACACACTTCCGTACTAAAATTTAAAAAATTAAAATTGTTCCAATGTTTAACTAAGTAAGTGCTATATCATGAAGGTGTACAGGGGAGTGGATGGATAGAACCATGTATTCTTGGCCTCGGCACTAATTGCTGAGCGGTCAACTTCACGTCCCGGCTGCTATACCCCTCACAGAAAAAGCCTTTCAGTACCTACTGAAACCGTATTATAATTAGAAGTCAATTTTGTACTAGGTCACTTGTGGGTCTCCGTTCCTGGGAGCAGCCAATTCTTGTCGTTTTAACGGCTCCAATCTGCGACACACCGAAGAATTTCGAATCTTGTTCGGTGAAGCCGGTTGTCGACTGGGGAGAACGGTTCGTTGCGTAGCCGCGCGTTGGAATCTCCGGTCGTGGGGACCAACACCGCCCGACAACCCGTGCCTGCGTGGTGTTCGCACTTACGCACAAGCAAATCGCCACGTCTTGTGAACATCCATGCTACTGAGGCGAACCTAAACCCTTTACTGTACATGAAATGTTCTGAAATTAGTGTTTTCAAATATGGGGGATGTTAATTAAAGTCGGAGGCGTGAATTTGAGCTTAATGCCAGTGAATGATATAATGAGATTAAACAAAGGCAATTCTAGTTTACATTTTTCTACAGACCTGAAAAGAATAACCTGTGTTAGTTCCGTCCCTTACATCTAAAAATACATATTTCTATTGGTAAGAATTACTAGCATACTTGTTCGAAACACTGTTTTATAAATATCTCATGTTGTACGAGATCCATATTTATTTCTTTCGGCTAACAGACAATTCTTCTCATATATAACTCAATATCTGCAAATTTAAAAATTACTGTCTCAGTAATTCAACGCGATTTAACATAGGGCATAATTTACATAAATCACTCAGTCAAATATATTACTTCAAGTTTTCGTTAATATTTCTGCAAGTCCAATACTGACAATAGAGTCTCCAAATTATATCAGTAAGCGTTCGGTACCCACGGGCACGCGGTAGCGTAGTTGGTTGAGGCACTATGCTACAAGCCGAAAGGCCCCGGTTTCCATTCCCGATGATGTCATTCTATTTTTTAATAGAACTAATCTTTCTGGTCGCATTATGACCCCGGGGGCCGCTTCAATATCTAACAGAAATGAGTACTATGAATCTTCCTGGGGAGTAATTGGCGGTCAGCGATATAAGGCTGACAACCTCACCGCCATATGTGAGCCGATTATCAAGAAAATGTGGGAGTCTCGAAGTCTCACAACCCTATAGGCCTCCACAGCCTGTTACAGGGATAGCTTGGAGCGTAAGGATGACAACCTCACCACCATCTGTGAGCCAATTATCTAGGAAATGTGAGAGCCTCGACGTCTCACAGCCCTATGGACCTCCACGGTCTGTTACAGGGCTAGCTTTACCTTCAAGCGTTCGGCACCCTATTTTTTAAACAAGCGCGATGGACCGGGGAGTGTTTGGAGTCATCTGGCCCAGAAAGGGGAAGAGTGAACTACCCGTTCCATAAAGGGCAGATGGAAATTTCTTAAGACGCTGAGATTATTAGTGTTTCTAAAATAAACTCTACTTCAAAACCATTTCTATTCGGTGATGTATCAATTCCTAGTGCCCTTAGCAACAGTTTTTGGGAGTCTCGGCGTTGCCTCTATCGGTAATAGAATGTCAACTGAGGAAAGTGCCGCTTTCTGTTCTCTCTATAAGACTTTCCCCAGTAAATATCAGTAACAAAAAACATATTCATGACTCAAATGTATATTAATTCAGAGTTATAAGAACAGAAAATTGTTTAAATTTATTTTCCCTATACAAACTGTACAGCTACGCCAAACTTCCACTAAAACCTATTGTCTTCAAACCTATATTAAATTTAGTATTAGTCTAACAATTTCAAATGATTCTGAGACTTAACAAGTAAGTCTATGCCAAACTTTATGCAAATATATCCACCAACACATGAAAGAAAGGGATGTTCTGCAATTTCAAGGCTAAATAACGTCCATCAGATATGGGTTCCGAGACAAGAATAATGATTTGAAGCAGACTAAACAGCCACTAAATCGATTTGCTGCTGCAATAATAATGGTATTTCAATTGCCTGTAGTTTTCAACCTGCCTAAATATCAGCTAAATGTATCTACCGATACAAGCAAAACATTCAGATGTATGCAGTTTGAAATTTAGCTAAATATCTGTAAATATATCCACTGACACAAGAAAAACACTTGGACGTTCTACAGTGTGCAAGCAGACCAAACTGGCGATAAATAAAATTGTAAACATATCTATAAACTACTGTCTACGATCATACAAACTTGTTCCTTTGAGACAGAGTCAATATGTTTCGGTCACATACCACACGCACACATCATCGAGTGGAAATTACGCATAAAATTATGCAAAATTGCTAGAGCTGTAAACACATGATAATTTTAAAACTGCTGTCTTCTGGGGCGTGACACCCGGCGCAGTATAATAGATCACCGAAATTCTCCCGAAATGTTGGTAAAACTTCTATTTGAATAATCGGTGCCACAACCTAAAGGGCAGTGATCGTAATAACCGCTTGAGTACCTCACACCCAAAAGAGAATAATTTTGTAAAGCTTCGAACTATAAACTAAGTTTAAAGTCTCATCTCGGGTCGTATTAAAAAAAGAAATGCAAGCTAATATTTTGGTAAACAATAATTAAAATAATTAAATGCAGCAAATTATATATATATGAATCTTTGGGAACACGCAGTAGCGTAGTTGGTTGAGGCATTATGCTACAAGCCGAAAATTCGGGGGTTCGATTCCCGATGACGACACTGGATTTTTCAATTGACATTATCCTCCCAGCGGCACTATGGCCCTGGGGTCGACTCAGCCTCTAACAGAAATGAGTACGAGGAATCTTCCTTGCTGTAAAGGGAGGCCGGCGCATTAAGACTGACAACCTTACCGCCATCTGTGAGCCGATTGTCTAGAAAATGTGAGAACCGCGACGTCTCACAATCCTATGAGCCTCCATGGCCTCCTACAGGGATAGCTGTACCTTATTCTTGACCTTTATATGAAAACTTATACATGTCAATTACGTCAAGAGATCCATCTGTCTATGGTTCTACAGTCCTGGACCTTGGCCGATTTTTCAGTTTCTTAATCTATACACAGGCGGTAGGACTCCTTGGACGAAGGATCAGCCACCGCAAGGCCGCTACCTACACACAGAACAACACAAACACAGAATAAACTCACAAAGACATCCATGCCTCTAGTGGGATTCGAACCCACGTTCCCAGTGTTCGAGCGGGCGAAGACGGTTCATGCCTTACATAGCGCGACCACTGTGATCAACTGATTTTTATACTACATTTTGAAATTCGTCTTGGAACCATGATACTGAAACACACGTAGTACGTATCTGATAAAGACTAAAGTGCGAAAATTAAGTTTAGAATCATAATACAGAGTGTCCGGATGAAAGATATCCAGAATAAAATAATTATATCTCAGAAAGCTTTTATTACACACATTTGTGGGTTACACCATTACAAAGGGAAACTATCAAAGTTTTTTCTGAGTATAGAACTTTCTCAATAAATTTCAACGTGGGCTGCCCTTGGTGGCACGGCAAATATCCAGACGATCCAGCATGTTTGATGTTACCATAGCCACAGCGTCCCTTATGCGGGCTTTTAGGTGCTGTAGGTCGTTGATCTTAAACTGGTAGACAATGTTCTTCACATAACCCCACAAGATAAAATTCAATGGGGTTAAGTCTGGCGACCTAGGAGGCCACGCGATTGGTCAATTTCTGCCGATCTATCTCCCGGCCATCACTCTGTCCAAGCGATTCCTAACATGGTGGCAGAAATGTGGCGGCGCATGCGCGTAAGACGGGCATGGGAAAAAAAACTTACAGGGTTTTCCTTTCCGATGACATAAACAGGATAGGTGTATGACAATTACTTTCCGAGATATATATATATATATTTTTTTTTTGGATACATTTCATCCGGACACCCAATATATATATATTAAAGCGAATTCATTTCGCAGAGATACGAACTTCACTGGCTTGAGAAAGCATGTTTATATCAACAAAAGAGCCAAATATTATTCAGACAAATGTCCATTCTTCTAATATATTACAACCATAGTAATTGTTTCATTAAAAGTAATACAGACTCTACAGCCTTTAAATTTAGAACATACTGCAGTTAATCACACATCGAATATGGGACTGTAAATAACTTAAACATTTTTGCGTACGCTTCCTCGTTCCAAAATTTCCTTTGTTCCAACATATATTTCTCTCCTATAACAATTAATTTTTTATTGGTCGGCTAGAAATCCAGCAAATGTCTACAGTTCAATTATTCCCTGGGATAACAAGTGTACAAATCCACAAATGCTAAAAGAACAAGTTCAATTCCGATTGCTTTCAGTACTAAAAATACAAAATATAACACAGCATGTTATATGTTTATGAGATACTTTTTACTTAGGGATTTAACACAATTATAAACATATTTCTAGACCAGTAAATGCAGAAAAATCGTAAATATAATTTCGGTATATAAAAATATCAACATCTATGCTGCTAGTATACACTAACACTTTCAAATAAATTGCTATTCAGAGGGAGGAAATACCAAATGGCAAACTGTGCATACCTGTTGCCCCTTACCTCACATATACTCTATTACTTGACCCTTCAGGAAACGGTGACAAATTACAGGTCATGACTAAGTTACATCATTGGGCTGCGCCATAGCTCAAGGGGTTAGTCGCTGGCTTCCCACAGCGGCGACCCGGGTTCGATCCCGGGTCTGGTAAAGTGGCATTTGTGGCGGACAAAGTGGCGCTGGGGCAGGTTTTCTCCGAGTACTTCGGTTTCCCCTGCCAATCTTCATTCAACCAATTGCTCCACAATCACCTCATCTATCATCAGGGGCTGGTACAATAGGCCAGAAGTGGCCGCAGTACAAGGGACTTAGTCCCACCCCACTAGCAATAAAAAAAAGTTACATTATTAACACCATTGGCTCATGTAAATCTGTGCGTTCGCTTAATTTACACAGAATAAAAATACTGTAATCGCAATAAATCAAACTAGATGTGCCGACGAAAACAGGTCGGGATAGCTCGGTTGGTATAGCAACGGGGGTTGTTTCCCGATAGGGGCAAGAGGCTTTTCTCTATTCCACAGCGTCCAGACTAGTTCCAAGGCCCACCCAGCCTCCTGTCCAATGGATACCTGGTGCCCTTCTCCAGGGGTAAGGCGGCCGGGGAGTGAAAATGACCACTCACCTCCAACTAATCCCGAAGTCAAGAATGGCGGACCGACACATCTGCTCCCCCATGCGTCTTCATGGCGTGAGGCTTAATTAATTACGAACGCGAACAACTTTAACATGTCGATGAAAATACAAGTTCTGGGAACCTTGTAGCAGAATTTGCACCTTCTTGCTGTACGTACAACTACACAGGAGAAAATGGAGTGGACCCACTTCCGATTCAGAATAAGGCGTGAGAGCAGTTAGGGTATCGTTTCCGAATTCCTTAATAACAAGCTAAATCTTATATTTACGTCTAATGATAAACATATAAAGTTGTTTAACCTGTATGAACGACCGCCTCTGTGGTCTAGTGGTCAGAGTCCCTGGCTACAGATCCTGAGGACCCGGGCCCGATTAACGACGCTACCAGATTTTCTGCGAAGTAGTGGGTCTGGAACGGGGTCTACTCGGCCTCGAGAGGATAACTGATGAGTTATTTCAAGGAAATAGCAGCTCCGGTCTAGAAAACCGAGATTAACGGCAGTGGGGATTCGTTGCGCTGACCACGTGACACCCTCTATCCGCTAAAGTTGGAACTAACTTCGCTGACAAGCGGCGGTCGCTCGGTCGGTATAGTTAGCTTGCGGACTCAAGCCACGGAGTTTAAGTTTTAATTTGTATGAATGCTTTTGTGTTGTTCCATTTTAGATAAAGTGCCGTCGCATTTTATGCGAAGGATGCGTTCCTGAAGACATCTCGTAATTCAAGACCAGTTTTCTCTTAGGAATACATGTACTGAAGTTTTTTTATTCGTGTTATTTCAAACTTCGCGCATAAAGTGAGACTCTATTCATGGTTTATGTATCTCCCTATTTTAAATTCGCACGCGATGCGTCTGCACTGTACATACCATTCTTCGTGATACGTCTGGGTCTGCGGTCTCTTCAAAACTTCCCCCAACCCTCCCTCGAGTAAATCGAATCTCGAATTCTCGAATGTCATAGGCCTATTTCTTATGAAACAGTGAAGCGAACCGGAACAGGGATGAGTTTAAGAAATTCTCAGCTGAACCGTAGCGTGCAGAAAATGGTACTTTAATTAAGTGTAATACAAGATCGTGGGTTTTCTCAACCTTACATTAAAGTGTGAAGCACGTGCGAAAGAATGGATAGATCTGGTGGTAACGATCCTAACCACATCAAGCAGTCATAGATCGATGGAAACCGTGGGCAACATTACACTGAAGAAGCTCCTCTCACATAACAATGAAATACTGAACCAACAGAGGCCGCGCTCCTGTTAACAGTAGCGGAGGAGAACCAGTGTGCGTTGGGGACAAGCCATCAACATTCTGTTAAGATCAATGACTTTTAAACCATTCGCGACATTCAGACTGTCCCTTGTTTCGAGCTGCCGCTGAGTAAACCACACGACAGTGGCGGACTGGCTCCACGTTTCACCTCGTATATTCTTTTAAGCCGTCGAGTTGTCAAGTGATAAATCAAAATTACATTCGCGTGTAAATTAGAAAACGTCGTATCCGAGGTGCCCACCTCGCGGCATCGACTATGAAGAATAATTCGTCAAAAATAATTAAAATTACGAAGTCAGGGAGGATGGTATGGGGGCATGAGGTAGCGTAGTTGGTTGAGGCACTATTCTACAAGCCAGAAGGTAGCGGGTTTGAATCCAGAAAAGGTCATTGCATTTTTCAATTTACCAAATCCTTCCAGCCGCACTATAGCCCTGGGTCGACTCAGCCTCTAACAGAAATGACTACCAGGAATCTTCCTCTGGGTAAAGGCCGGCCGTCGCATAAGGCTGACAACCTCACCGCCATCTGTGAGCCAATTATCTAGAAAATGTGGGAGCCTTGTCGTCTCACAACCTATGGACCTCCACGGCCTGCTACAGGGAAACCTTTACGTTTTTTTAGGAGGGTGAGATGAGTGTGCCATCTGAAGAAATGGGCTGCAAGGAATTAGAGAAGGAAAAAGATCAGTAGGAAACCATAGATTTAGATGGGAGGATAATATTCAAATAAATTTTACAGAAACATTAAGGGGTGGTGTGGAATGCATTCATCTGGCTCAGGATAGGTACCAGTGGAGGGCTCTTGTGAACATGGCAATGAACATTCATGTTCCCTAAAATGGTAGGAAACTCTTAAGTACCTGAGCGACTGGCAGCTTCCCAAGGAGAACTCAGCTCCGTGGAGTTAGTTAGTTAATGATTATGAAGGATACTACCTTTTGGGGATGAACGCGGTGAATACTGCAGTCTGGAGACGGAAGGGGTTGCGGGAATCAATACGCAAGAGATTTGTACCATATGTAAACCAGAACAAGATTGGACGTGATGACAGATGACGTGTAGGTTATCAGCTTTACGCCCAGGCCGTCATTAACCCCCCAGGAAGATTCCTGGTACTCGTTTCTGTTAGAGGTTGACTCAACCCCAGGTCCATAGCGCGGGTAGAAGGATTAGGTCAATTGTAAAATCCACCGACCACATTGGGAAATGAACTCACGACCTTCCGGCTTGTAGCATAATGTCTCAACTAACTGCGCTGTGGCGTGCCCCAACTAACAGGGATAGCGTAGTCGGTATAGCGACTGGCTACGGGTTGGACGACCGAGGGGTCGGAGTTCCGAGTCCAGGTGGGGACAAGAATTTTCTCTTCTCCACGTCGTCCAGACCGGCTCTGGGGTCCATCCAACTTTCTATCTAATGGGTGCCGGGGAGTCATTCCCCGGGGGTAAAGCGGCAGGTGCCGTGAAGCTGACCACTCACCTCCAGCTAGTGCCGAGGTCAAGAA
Organism: Cryptotermes secundus; assembly: GCF_002891405.2. Taxonomy (NCBI): domain Eukaryota; kingdom Metazoa; phylum Arthropoda; class Insecta; order Blattodea; family Kalotermitidae; genus Cryptotermes; species Cryptotermes secundus. The sequence goes on from NW_019720169.1 coordinate 417,645, forward strand.
AATGTGTATCTATACATTCACTCCCCCATGTTTTCATGGCGTAGTGCTTAATTAGTTAAGCATAGAGACAAATTTACCAAACTTTAGTAGTTGATCAAGTAATGGACAGAGTATGCGGCACGTTTCGAATGAAAATGAAAATGTCAGAAAACTTGAAGGGAATAAATCTCTCAAGAGACCGAGAGGATGATACCGTTAAGATGGATCTTAAAGACATGTGACGCGAGCCTATTGAGTTCGTTCTTCTGGCTTAGGCGAGTGGTCAGTAGCGGACTCTTGTGAACATGATGAACTTTTGCTTCCATTAAAGGCGGAGGAATTTCGTGACTGAGAGATTAATTGCGAGTAACTTTTCAAAAAAGGACCCTGCTGCATGGAGTTAATTCTCAAAATGTCACTGTATTTACGTTTAAGAAAACAGCAAAGATGAAAGTCCAACTTGGAGACAACCTGCATAATTAAGAGTACAGGTCTTTATCAATAAATGAGGAGCTATTTCAAGGATATAGTGGCTCCCGCCTAGAAAACCGAAATTAACGGCCGTGGGGATTCATTGCGCTGACCAAGTGACACCCTCTATCCGATAAAATTGGCACTAACTTCGCCGACAAGCGGCGGTCACTCGGTCGTTATAATTCGCTTGCAGACTAAAACCACGGAGTTTTTTTTGTCTTAATCAAAAGATAAGAAGCTGCAAACGCAAGAGATATTCAATACATCTTCGGTTTGAGAGAAGTGACCAAATGGAAGCTGTGAGTTCTGTTAAGAAAGTAACTGTATACGCGGGAAATGTGAAGCATAGGCTGTTAATAATTAGCATAACGTCAAATTAAGAAATGTGTATTATTGCTTCTGGCAAGTCGCCACCTTAAATATAAATTTAACAGTTAAATACAAACTAAGAAGCAGGAAAATTGTTTGTTATACGAGTTACAAACGTATCTTGAAGTCTTCATCAGTTGTAATCATCTGAAGGTATGTGTGAAATCTGTCAGTGTGTGAAAGGAACAGGCAGATTGTTCGTATTTTTCTTATTTCAATGAAGATTGAAATATAATAGAAATGTGACGTAAGGGATTAGAATAACCTCTACTTAAGTAAACTATGATGTACTGACTGGTGACGTTACCCTTTTTTTTCTTTAAAGTTTCTTTTTTTCCCCCTTTAACGTGACAGCTTGCGTCATCATATTCTTATTGTATAGCGACATGTGATGGTTCGTGAAGAGGTCCTCACACATTGTACTATCGTATTCTGGTATAACATGAACCAAAGTGGTTATAATATTACCCGCTAGGTCACCACAGCGCATCTTTGTATGCACATCATGGTTTCATGACAGCCATCTCGTTTCGTTTGTCTGTTACTGTGGAACCTTAGCGAAGTAGGTCTGATGAAAAGAGAGTAAAATCATGAGTCTCTTATCGCTTACTTGTTACACGCAATATTTTAGTCCGAAAATCTGAATCGAAGAACCAATTTCGAAGACCTGGGCGCTAATAGAAGGATAATATTAAAATAAACCTACAAGAAATAGGATAGGAGGTTATGGATTGGATGAATATGACTCAGGATAAGGATTAATGGAGGTTTGTTGTCAATATGGTAAAGGATCTTGTGGTCTCATGAAGGGCAGGGAATTTTGTGGCTAGACGAGAGAATGTTGGTCACTCCGTATAGATAATTATTTAGTAATCTTCGTATGAGATTACTAATAACGATCATTGACTTAAATTTTAATAGCAGAACCCGGAGATTTCTAACACGGCTATCACCACGATCCTGAGTCAATTCTTTCCCCTTATCCGAAATATCGAAAAACAAAAAAAAACAAAAAAAAAACAAAAAGAAACTCCGTGGATTTAGTCCGCAAGCGAACTATAACGACCGAGCGACCGCCGCTTGTGGGCGAAGTTAGTGTCAAGTATAGCGGATAGAAGGCGTCGCGTGGTCAGCGCAACGAATTCCCACTGCCGTTAATTTGTTTTCTAGACCGGAGCCGCCATTTCCTTGAAATAGCTCCTCAGTTATACTCGCGAGGCGGAGTGGACCCCGTTCCAGACCTACTACTTCTTAGAAAATCTGATAGCGCTGGAAATCGAACTCGGACCTCTGGATCTGTATTCAGGAACTCTGACCACTTGACCACAGAGGCGGTCGTCTATCTAGTACCATATACTAAAAAGTAATCCGACATTCTTGAGCGTGTTTCCGTCATTATAAAATGTTTTACACTTCGTGGATTCAAGTATACGTAACACAAAATAAAATGCTCCATGTATATAAATATTTAAATAATTCTGAGTAGATGTAATTTCACCACTCAAATTTAAATTTCTTCGTGATTACGAACTTCAAAAGGATGCCGCGAGAAACACAAAGCAATTTCACTTCAAGCGCGCAATATGAATTATGATAAGAGTATTATTCTTAGACACTAAGACGTCATAAGTTCGTTCTGAAGTTCATTCAACTCCGATTTCATACAAAATACTTTAAAGAAGAAGTTATAAGCCATTGCTTCGTAATGGTAATTACGAGTATATCTGATTTAGTAACATTTTTTTTCTAAGCCACAACAACGTTTACAGCTGCGAAATTTGGCATCCGTGTAATCGAAGGTTCCATGAGTTTCCTGACTTCGTTTCTCCGGTCTTTTGAGAGAGAAAAAAAAATATAAAATGGTTACCAATTCTGTTTAACGCGACCGAAGAATATATATTCTTTCTGAATCTATTTTGATTTAGTTCTCACTCAAAAATCCACCAAATATAAATCCAAAAACAAACAAAAAACACTGAACTATTCTTTTTAAAGACGCACATTCTCTTGTTCTTTTGGAGCCCAAATCTATTCCAGTCGCTACAAAAATTCCATTTCGAGAAGCTGTCTTCACTCAGCTGGTCAAGAAATTCATTGGCTTGTACGGAATCAGGACGTTCATTATTTTGGTCAGATGAGCTCGCCACTGATTTGTGCCCTGAGCCAAGACTATCACTGGACTCTTGCTGAGATAACCCAATGCAATTCACATTCTAAGTTTACTAAGAGCCATTTCAATACTGTCTATCCAACACGTTTCTCTCTCCTCCGAGATCTGTCCAGGATGCATCCAAAGTGAAACTACATAGCAGAAAAGAGTTACGAAGCTCTTCGTTGTGAAACCATTTTTGTTTCTCCGATACTACATCTGTTTTAGCCCTAATATTCTCAGAACCCTGTCTTCAAACGAAAGGGGTTCTATCATCTGGGGTATAACGCCGTGTAGTCAGGTAAAAGTCAACTGATATTTCGAAGGAACATGTCATTTTCATCTTCAAGATCGAAGTTAATATTAGAGTCAATTTTACCGACCACACAACATATTTTCATTATTATTACACTATATGTTTCGTCCTCAAGAGGTCATCCTCAGGTGTACGAACACAGCTGTATAATTACACGCAATGACATTCGTCTTTTTACTTTTCATTGCGTTAATTATACAGCTGTGTTCGTACACCTGAGGATGACCTTTTGAGGTCGAAACATGCAGTGTAATAATAATAATAAAAATATGTTGTGTGGTCAGTAAAATTGACTCTAATATTGATTAAATACACAACAGGATGCAAGAAACAATCAAAGTTCAAGATCGAAGACTTATAGTTTCTTTTTTCATGCTGGTTTCTTGTGTGGCTCATGCTTGGACCTTGAAGATGGAGGTGGTATGTTCCTCTGAAACTTTGACTTCGACCGGACTACACTGCGTTATATCACAGAAGACAGCAACATTTTTAGCCACGGCTGTGAGAACCTTAAATCTAGCATTTCTCCGCAAAAGTCTTCAATCATTTCTCTGTACTCATATCGAGAGACAATGTTTCGAAACAGTACAGAACAACGGATAGAATTATTCCTTAGTGCGTCCCACTTGATGTAAAAACACCGTGGCTTTAGTCCGCGAGCGAACTGTAATGACCGAGCGACCGCCGTTTGTCAGCGAAGTTAGTGCCAGATTTAGCGGACAGAGGGTGTCGCGTGGTCAACGCAACGAATCCCCAAAGCCGTTAATCTCGGTTTTCTAGACCGGAGCCGCTATTTCCTTGAAATAGCTACTCAATTATCCTCACGAGGCTGAGTGGACCCCGTTCCAGACCTACTACCCACTTGATGTAAGCTGAATGATTTACAGAATTAAAGCTGGGGAAATTTTAATAAGAAGCCTCTCTATAGTAAGCCTTGGGATGGCTTCACTTCAGCAAAGCTGCCATAACGGTTGGCCTGCGTCGCCGTAAAACAACTTGAAGGAAATTTTCTGAAATTATATTCCATATGCCTAGATGAATTATGAGGAGTGGAGAAGAGATTTATGGCCACATGACTAAGTTACGTGTAGGGAAAATTATTGTTTTGGTGCGAAGTCATTGTTACTTCTGTTGAACTTAATGCATCGACTAAAGAAATCCCGCGGGTTAGTGACATTATGAAAATATTTCCGATTATAAAACAGGCAGTCAATTGAGGTCAGTGAACAAGTCACGACCGGTATTAGTATCACATATCACGTGACAGTAGGGGCTACATTTCTTTTCGCCAGTGTAAATCCAACTCTGGAGTCAACTACACATTCATTTCTTTTCGCATTCTGTCTTTTTTTTTTATTTCTCTTTCTCTTATACCTGTAATTCTTTTCAAGATGTTTTGCATTTTCTGCATAAGAAGCACAAGACAGACTAAAAGCGCAATCTTTATCGTACACTTTTATTCAATTTATACAAGCCGCCCCTCTCTCCACTTGCTTCAGAATGGCGGAATATTTAAGAGTAATTAGCAGTAATAACATGGACCCCTCTCAAACCGGGGGACGGTGAAGGGAGACTGTAGTAGGTGGTCCAGTAAGATTCCTAAGAGACAAAACAGAGAGGCCTCCTCCTATCTGAAACAAGTGGAAAGGGAGAGCAAATTAAGGTGAGGATGGATTGCCTGCGGTCTCTGGCCTGTAGTTCAAACACTCCTCAACTTTATCTTACTAAATTATCCTCAAGGGAGCAAACTAATGGCAACTAAACCGTGGGCTGTGAACCGCGAAAGACTCACGACAGATATTCATTCTTATTCTTTCATTTGTACATCTGCTTATGTTACACGTTTTATACCTCGAAGCATTTCAAGTTTCCATGGAGGAGACTATGATGACTACTGTCGCTTGGTATGTGTTGCCGTAAAGTCTCGTAGAACGCCACGAAAACAATTCGGAGGAACCCGCTATCCTCACCTTTACGGTACACTCCGAGCATAGCGGCAGCAGTCTCCTCCAAACTTTAGTGAAGGTAAATGGCGACACATCTCAGAAAATAGTGACCGAACGCTACTAACTAAACTATTTTTTCTTATTGCTAGTGGGGTGGGACTACGTCCCTTGTACTGCGGCCACTTCTGGCCTATTGTACCAGCCTCAGATAATAGGTGAGGGTGATTGAGGAGCAATTGGTGAAATAAAGATTGGCAGGGGAAACTGAAGTACTCGGAGAAAACCTGCCCCAGCGTCACTTTGTCCACCACAAATCCCACTTGACCAGACCTCGGGATTGAACCCGGGCCGCCGCGGTGGAAAGCCAGCGACTAACCGCTTGAGCTATGACGCGGCCTTACTAATTAAACTAACTCCGTGGCCTTTAGTCCGCAAGCGAACTATATCGACGAAGCGACCGCCGCTTGTCGGCGAAGTTAGTGCCAACTTTAGCGGATAGAGGGTGTCGCGTGGTCAGCGCAACTGATACCACGGCCGCTAATCTCGGTTTATAAATATTATTCCATTTAACACAGAGGTCAGGTGTGTTATTGTGGCCTCTAATATCTCAGCGTTCTACTATGTAGACCTAACCACTCTGCCAGCTTCTGTATGTGCCCATGATCACATACACATATGTGATGTTACAAAATGGAGGATAAGTAACGTACTCAATTCAGTACTTCATTAAGTTTCTCAACTAAAGTACCGTACCTTAGTGACGTGCACATATTATATTGTGATGAGTATGACCATTGCTGGGCAACGGCTCGGTAAAAACGTTCATGCAGTAACGAATACATGCGGAATAGTCGAACTGTTGGATGTAGTGATCTCTCTTCGCTTCGCCCCGAGTTATAAAGTTCGTAATGGATTCATATTCAGTCGTAAAAGAATTCAGAAGCTGAGTGTTCAGCTGTGGACTGCTAACCAGCGGACAACGGAAGCTGACAAAGTGACCGATTGGTAAATAAGAAGCAAGTCAGTCACAGTGGAAGGGAAGACACTTGTAGTCCAGTAAGGAATGGAGCGAGTCTTAGGCTGGCATTGATTGCGAACTGTTATAGTTTTTTTTTATATTGTAACAGAAGTGTCAATAAATTCAATCATCCAATCCAGAACCCATTATTATTAGTCACGGAACCCCGGACAAATGACAATATATATACCACCTTCTTTGACCCTCAGAGCTCTAACTTTTGCCCACAGTGAAGCTCTGCGTTTCATATGATACTCAGAAGAAACGGCTATTGTTTCTTTAAACTGCATTAACCGGTTGGTCTTTATAATGGAGACGTAATGTTTCCTGTGAGGTACGAACTGAATTTTTAAATGTTATTTAGAAGAAATTCGTTCAACACGGTGATAAAAAGGAGATTTATTGGATGGGTTTATATAACATCTGCCTATTTTTTTAACTCAACACTTTTTATTGTAATAGCAGAGATACAGAGTTGCCTAAACCTACCCAATTTCGTGACAGTGCCTTATTTCGTTGTAATTCGTTCTAAATTCGCCACGAAATTAGGTCTGGTTCCATTATGGAACTGTGGAACATGGACCTAATTTCGTGGCGGATTAGAGCACCGTATCACGAAATAAGGTAAGTCACGAAACCGGCTAAGTTTGCCCTATGCCCTTCACGCAGCGGCCAAGTGCAATGCCTAAAAAAAATGTAACACTGAACATGAAAAAATATATATTATTAAGAACAGGACTACATCTTGAAGAATTAAAATACTGAGAAGAAACTTCTGAACATGTTAACTTGGAGGGGAGTGCTAAAGAAACTAATTTTGCTGTAAAACCTGTCAAAACTGTCCAAGGGTTCGTGCATTCATCTCTCTCTAAACTGACTGCTCATCCATACTCAGCTGTCATATTTAAACGGTTTTTAACTCTAAATGACGAATGTATAAAATATCATTGGAATAAAAGACAATTTTAATTTACAGACTCAGAACAAAACTAACTCTACTTTAGTCTAAAGGGTTCTGACGATGGTGTATAACACTCAGAAGTGCTGGGTTTTTAGACTTTGTCCATCGTACTGCATTCTACGTGGTGCGTTCAAGTTCTAAGGTATCCGATTTTTCTTCTCACACAATAATCATACAAAAAAATTAGAAACTTCTGTCACTTTTCAACGTAATCTCCCTGCAGCCGTACACATTTTTCACAACGTCGACGCCATGATTCCATGGCCACTGCGAACGCTTCTGTAGGAGTCTGTTTTGACCACTGGAAAATCGCTGATGCAATAGAGGCACGACTGGTGAATGTGCGACCACGGAGAGTGTCTTTCATCGTTGGGAAAAGCCAAAAATCGCTAGGAGCCAGGTCAGGTGAGTAGGGAGCATGAAAAACCACTAGAAAACACAACGTTTCGGAAACTGGATCTGTTTCCATCCTCAAGTTAGCGGGGGGAGACACCTTAGAAAGAGCTAATATCAGGCCCAGTGATTCAGGTTAGCTCTAAGAGACCGAACTTAGTGTCACCCCCTTCACCTGAGCACGGAAAGAGATCCAGTTTCCGAAACGTTGTGTTTTCTAGTTTCTAGAATACTGAACGACGGACGAAGTTCAAAAACTAAGTTATTCCAACTCTACTTTGTCTCACAGTGCGTTCATACAATTACTTTCATGAACCAGAGTCCTTCTTAAGAGCCTAATGGTTGCTCAGCTAGTCAAGAAATCTGGACCCCCCAAAATTTCTTTCTGCCTGTTAGAACAAAATGTTATCATAAATGCTTATTCAAACCGGCATTATTAAAAGCTAACAGACGGACGTGCAAGTACAGACTTGCTGAATACCAAGCGTTGCTAACCTGAAGAAGTTACGCTTACAAATGGCCGAAGCTGACACAGTGTGTAAGCAAACTAACTTTATGAGAAAGAGACCTTCTTGGTAAACTAACAGGCGCCCAGCTAGTTTAGAAATTCTCCATATTATATAGAAGCTGTAGACTTACTGCCATATACAAAAAAGCCCATCATGGGACCTTATCGTCAGCCAGATTAATCCACTCCATAAAATCTAGCCTATGTCTTCAATCCCTTCCAGGCCAAGGCATCAGCTCCATTATTGTCATTTTGTTTCTTTCTTTCTCCTATTCGTAGTATATTCTTCTTCAGTCTCCTCACTTTTCCTTTTACTCCGTCGCCTCCCTTTCATCGTTCCTTCTCCTCTCTTTATTCTCTGTTAGTCCTTTCTATTATTTCTTCCTTTTTCTCCAGCATCCTGTTCAATAGCCTGACCCGCAAAATTGTGCGTTCGGGGTTTTAATGGGTCGAGACCAAGTTCCTGTATAATTTTCCCATCTATACTAAAGTTTCCAAGTGGTCAATGTCCTTATGGTTTTCCGACAAAATCTGTTTATGCATTTCTCATCTCTTCCTTGTGTGTTACATGCCCGTCCATCCCACATTCTTCGCTTTTTAACACTACTGATATTCCGCAAAGTGTACAAATTAGTAAGTTTTTTTTTGTAATTTTCCCTGACTTCTTGCTGTTTACGGATCGAGGCTACTAACACCACACACTTCATGGTTTACATTACGTTTTGTTTAAGGAAACTTACAAATCTTCGAAGAATGCCGTCTTCTGGGATGTGGCGCCGTGTAGATCTTGTATGAACCGACGTTTCGAACTTATCGCCTCAATCTAGTACCTTGAATATGGAGGCGATATTTTGCTCCGAAACATCGATTCATAAGATCTATACGACGCCACATCCCAGAAGACATCATTCTTCAGTCACCTACGTGAAATCTCAAATCTTACATTATAAATATTCTTTTTCTAATTGTACAGCACATGTAATCTACCGGGTAATGTCATTAATAGCAATGCTGCAATTTGTAATTAGCTAAAGCCTACAATCTTTCCACACTCTGAATCGTAATAGGAAATGCACGGAGGGTAACAGCTGAGCAGGAGCAAGAAATACCAAGTAAAACCGTTACACGAAACCAATTTGTGGTCTCCCTAATACGATGCCATAGGCAACAAGTAACTTTTATCATATTTATGTAGTCAATGCTGAACCCTGTACCTTGCTACTGACGACACTGTCTCCGGACAGAGAGACAAGTATTATTCTGAGGTTTTGAAGGAGATGAGAATGCAAAATTGTGGTCTTCTGGAAGAATGCCGTCTTCTGGGATGTGGCGCAGTGTAGCTCTTATGTGTACCGACATATCGGAGAAACGTATCGCCTCCATCTTCAGGGTAGAAAAAATCCACGAGCGAGGAATGAGAGTGAGCAGGTGGTATTCTTCATAGTCACCGCCGTGAAAACCTCAAATATTACATGTGGTACTCTGGTTTAAATGCTGCCTAAGCCTCGCAATTCATCACAAATATTTCGAAGGAATCTATTACGGCCATCTTCAGGGTAGAAGTTAATATCCGCGCAGCAGATTCCGAGGTGCTGGTAACGACCTGTCAAGACTATACGATGTCATATCCCAAAATAAGTTGACATAAAGAAGATACATTGGACCAACACAATACATTGATTAAGCAGCTAGAAATTAAGATGAAATGAAAACAGAAACCGCAGTAATGCATTCACTAAGCAACCCGAAACTCTTCCTTATTATCTTTTTCTTCTTCCTCTTCTTCTATACCTGTTGCTCCCTTCCATGAAACGCTCGTTTCACTTCAGTTTCTTAATCTAGACAGTCGGTAGAACTCCTTGGACGGGGGATCAGTCCATCGCAAGACTGCTACCTGACACAAACACAGAATAAACGCGACATCCATATCTTGAGTGGGATTCGAACCCACGATCCCAGTATTCAAGCGAGCAAAGATATTTCGCGCCTTAGACCGCGCGACCACTATGGATGGTTTCCCTTATCTATTCAAAACAAATAAAATAAAGTTATCCCTCTGCTTAACTAATTACGCACTACGTCATTAAGGTGTATGGGGGAGTAGATGTATAGATCCACGTTTTATTGACCTCTGACCTAATTGGAAGTGAATGGTCAGCTTCACGCCCCAGTCGTTTTAACCCTAAGGAAAGCCCCAGGCACCTATTTGGCTGGATGGGCCCCCCGAGCCGGTCTGAAAGACACAGAGAAGAGAAAATTCTTGACCCTACCGGGACTCGAACTCCGACCCCTCTGTCGTCCAGCCCGTAGCCAGTCTGTATACAGACTGCGCTATCTCGACACATAACTACGTTCTACAACCCACACTGCGGCCGACAACAGAAACTAATTACGTCATCCTGTAGCTTAGTACTATATACACCTAATAAATATCTACTTTTCTGAAGCCAGAAACTGTAATGATTTATAGTTGATAATTCCAGTGGGGCGTTGTGTGGATTTTCTTTGGGCATTTGCAGACAGCTACTGGCCCCTGGTATCGACTGAATTCCTCTGTAATGATTGGCTCATGTGGCGGCGGGCAGGAACATGGCGCACCAACTCCAATTACTTTCCTTTGCCTACGGTACGGTTCTTATAATATCTCAAAAAGACATGTCTACTCTTGCTTACAATAATTTTAAAGTGGTCAATTTATACAACCCCAATTTTGTGATACGCTTTTAAATTTTACTTCATATCAAATGCAGATCAACTGGAACTTTAAACAATTAATTATTCGTCTGCCAATTTAAAATTCTGATAAACTCCTTGCTTCAAATATAACAATTTAAAAACATGGTGTAGATAAATTCTTGGCACAAAAGCGTTACACAAAAGAATTCAGATCTCCTGAAATAATTTTGTTAATATTCTTACTAAAAAATATTCACTAATGGAGCTGAGCCCTTCTTGAGAGGTCGCCAATTATGCAGTTACTCAATAATTTCCCAGCATTTTATAGAACCCTAAGTTTCATTACCGTGTTCACAAGAGCCCTCCACTGGTCCCTATCCTGAGCCATATCGATCCAATCCACATCACCCCATCATATCTCAATAAGATCCATTTTAATATTGTCCACCCACCTACGTATTGGTCTTCCCAGTGGTCTCTTTCCTTCTGGCTTTCCCACCAATATCCTATATGCATTCCTCCTCTCCCCATTCGTGCTACATGCCCTGCCCACCTCATCCTCCTTGACTTGATCATTCTAATTATACTTGGAGAAGAGTACAAGTCTCTTGCTAAATTCTCTACAGAGTCTATAAGTAAAAGTGAAGTAAAGTAAAGGTATCCCTGTAACAGGCAGTGGAGGCCCATAGGGTTCTGAGACGTCGAGGCTACCAGATTTTCTAGATAATCCACTCACAGATGTCGGTAAGATTGTCAGCCTTGTGCGCCGGCCGCCCTTTACCCCCAAGAATATTCCTGATACTCATTTCTGTTAGAGGCTGAGTCAACCCCAGGGCCATAGTGCGGCTGGGAGGATTAGGTAAATTGAAAATATCCATCTCATCGGAATTCGATCCCGCGACCTTCCGGCTTGTAGCATAGTGCCTCAACCAACTACACCACTGCGTTCCCTCTCTTTACAGAGTCTACATTACTTTATTAATATATGCGGGGAAACCACTTTTCACGCCGTATCAAACTTTCATCAGAGGATCTAGACGTGTAAAAACCTGGTTCGAATACGGTTCTGCTAGGAAACAAGTATAAAATTAATAAAAATATATAACCGTAATCTACAACATATTCCACAGCGCCCATGCCGGCTACGGGGCTCCACCCACCCCCTATCAAACGGGTACCGCGTCCTCTTTCGCAGGGGGTAAGACAGCAGGGGCGTGAAGCTAGTAACTCACTTCCATCTAGTGTCGAAGTCGAGAAAGGTGGAGCTATATCTCCACTCCTCCATACATCATGGCACAGTGCTTCGTTAAACAGAGGGAAATATTAGCTCCTTAACTGCAGCGATTGGGTATTTCGATCGAGTGAATGCATATTTCTTCATCACTGCCTCTATTTACCCTGCAGCGTGGTCTGAGGAGAACTGAGCCGTATTCCGTAACTGGGATCATCATTTCAATATTATAATAAATGCCGTTAATTCTTATATTAAGAGTCGTTTATGATGTCATAAATATTACTTGTGGATATTACATTTGTGCTAAATAATTTATTTCCCCATAAATAAATCCTCCCCCCACACACACACAAATAAAAGCAAATAAGTCATTATTCCGTGAGAGTAATGGTCTATACCACAGCACGATCCCCAATAAATCTGAGAAATGTTGCTTACACATACGTCACGTGGGTGATTTCCATGGAGACTGCAATTACAGTAACGCATATCCGACAATCAGACCTTCATACAATAAACACTATTAAACATTTAACAGCAGAAATCAATCTAAATTAAAGTGTTTAGCAAATTACAAATTACCAGCTCGGTCAAGAGACTGATCGTCCTGCTACTGCGCATGTCTACAGAAAATGTGGGCGCCTCGACGTCTCACAAACCTACGGGCCTCCACGGCCTGTTACAGGGATAGCTTTACTTTTTCCCGATGAGTTTATTTGATTTCTTAGATTGACCCAATCCTTCCAGCCGCACTATGGCCCTAGGGTCGACACAGCTTCCAACAGAAATTTGTATCAGGAGTCTTGTTGGGGGTAAGGAGCGACCGTCGCGTAAGACAAGCTTACCGCCATCTGTGAGCCGACTGTCTAGAGAAAATGGTGAAGCCTCTACGTCTCACAACCCTATGGGTCTCCACGGCCTGTTACAGGAATAGCTTCACATTTTCTTTATATGTGTATTGTACAAATAAGCGAGGACCCATAAAATAAAATTCGTCACGGAAAAAGAACAAGTCTGAATCCGTGCTATAAAAAAAGTAGTATTTTAGGAGCATAAAACTTCTCCCTGTCCCCCCCCCCTTCTCTCTCTGTGAAATATTTTTGCAGTAAGAATGTCAATGGAAAATGTTTTCGGAATTCTCTGTAACGAGACAGTTGGCTCATAAATGAATGTTATTTGGTTTGCCGGTCTGTTAATGCCAATGTACCCCTGAGGCAATCACACGAAGCATTCCATCTTGTGAACTGTAGAGCATACTGCCAACTTTATCACATCTCTTATCTCGTCAAAAAATTAGAAACAACAAATACGGACTGTAAATGACGTAATGGTATTGTGTCGCTGTGCGGGCCGCAGTGTCTAAGTGGCTAAGCTGGTAGTCGAGAATTGCGAACGCGCGGGAGAGAGACAGACACCAAGATTTGAAAGGAAAACTCGATTAAGTTCGATTCTTTATAGATAAGAACAAATTATTTATATGCTGGGTAACGAAGTAGGCAAGGAATGCAGGGAGATTTTAAACAAATCCACTGGAGGGGGTGCTGTACGCTTGTTTTATGCACAGGTAACGGACAACCATTTGTAACGGAGACGTGGTTTTAATAATTAGTAAGAGGTTCTCCTAATTTATAACCAGCTGAGTTCTTAAAGCCATTTTAGTGTGTGTGTAATGGTGTGTTAAGAATCTGAAGAATGCTACCTGTTTCATGCTTATTTCTGCATTTTTAATCACCCTGCATATTCGAGTCTCACACTAAGAGGGAAGAATACGAAAGCATGACGTATGAAAACGAGGTGTTATTTCGACTTCTGGGAGTATGATGGGAACTGAAGCAGAGAGTGCATGGCGAGTGGTTACATAACGTGACGAACACTTCAGACAGTATCCCTACAATTATCAAATTAAGTTAAATGATATGGGCAAGGCGTGAATGGGGGAGAAGAGGAAAGCACACAGGTTATTGGTGGGAAAGCCAGAAGGAAAGAGACCACTGGGAAGACCAAGGCGTAGGTGGGTGGACAATATTAAAATGGATTTCAGACAGGATGGGATGGTATTGATTGGATTCATCTGACTCCGGATAGGGACCAGTGAAGGGCTCCTGTGAACACGGTAATGAACCTTCGGGTTCCATAAAATGCTGAGAAATCTTTGAGTAGCTGCAGAATTGGCGGCTCCTCAAGAAGGGCTCAGCTCCAGGAGTAAGTAAGAGAGCGGCAAGGCACAAAGACCTCATGAGTGAAACAAGAGATACAATCAAATTTTTGGTAGAATAATTTCATGAGATGACATATTGATAGATGCTACTGTAACAGTACAATGATTACTGGGGTTCTGCTTTCAAATACTAGGTCGGGTTTTCCTGGAGCGCTCAGTAAAACTACGAAAAACCTCAAGGCACGATAACCAGCATCCCGGAAAAGATTGGAACCGAACTGCTCCTAAATACAAGTCTACAGCGTTATTGCTTTGTTTTCTTTTCTTGTAATTCCTTTCAGGCTAAATTACTTTATCGGCAATTCGTTATCAATTACTTGTTTACGGCATATTAGTTTATGACTCCATCATCTTCCCTGCTTTCCAACGTCTTTTTTTTAGATCACTTCTTTATTTAAAGAAATGCCAGAGTGGCAGATGCTTTTTCCACGCTGCTCTATCTGTTACCATAAGAGGGAGCCAACATATGTTCAACTTACTGAGTTTCCTACGTATTATTACAAGCATTATTTTGAGCATGTTCTCCACAGTGAAGTCGTTTCAATGTTCCTTCACGTACATTTCAGCAACACAGAATAATTACAGTGTAATTTAGGCTCGATCTTTCTGACTCTTGTGAGATCTTGATTTCTGCCACAACACTGTACTAGATGTGACTTATCTAATCAACTATTCGGACACCCTATATATATTATGTATCTATCTGTCTATCCTTCCATATATCTATCTATCTATGGCTCTACAGTCCATTGTTGGGTCTTAGCCACTTTTCAGTTTCTTGATCTTTTAAACAGTCGGCAGGGCTCCTTGGATGGGGGATCAGCCAGTCGCAAGGCTGCTACTTGCACACAGGACAGCACAAGCACAGAATAAAAGCACAGACATCCATGCCTCAAGTTGGATTCGAACCCACGATCCCACCGTTTTAACAGTCGAGGACAGTTCATGACTTAGACCGCGCGGCCACTGTGACAGGCGTATCTGCATGTATCCTCTTCTTTTACGGCAGACCTAGCAGAGAAAGCCGAAACATATATGTATCCCGTACCTTTCCTAGCGCGGTACAACAGCCACGGCTGTTATGCCCATGTTAAAAGACAACCGAAGAGTTCTGGAGATTGATATATATATATCAGTGTGTTATACACCATCGTCAGAATCCTATAGTAACTAGTTCTGGAGATGTTCAAAATCTTCGTTCCCATTTTTCTAAATGAGTAATTCGAAATCTAATTTATGAATTCTTCGTTTAGAGCTTCTCATACTGTGTGTGCTATGATATTGCCAAAGAGAGCAACCACAACCCAGGCCAAGAACAGACATGTAATCACATGTCACTGCTTGTCTATATTCCCTCTCTTAGTGGGGTCTAACCAACTGTCATTAGCGTCGCCGGTTGCATGTAGCTGCAGCAGTAATGACTTCTGTCTGGGCATGCATTTGCATTGCGGTTGCCCTCTGCACTCCCACCCCCTTGGCCATAACCACCACAATATTGCCACTAGCAGTTTTACTGAGGAAATCTGGCTTCGCTTCACCTTACTGACAGTATTATGACGTATGGTCTCACAGCTAGAAAAAAAAACCATTACTAAACAACGGCTGTGTATACACGCAACATTACCACGGCCACCGCTAAACAACGCATGCAACGAGGAACTGTTGAAAGCGGTGTTTCCTATGCGATCCGCGCCGACGATACATAAGGGATAAGAAACGTGGTGTTAGTGATCTGTGAAGTATTGCCACGAGCTGTAAACGTATCCAATAAATCCAATTAGCAATTCAAACCCCGTCTATGACTATTAGACTCCCTTCCACGAGAGTCTGGGGAGCCTCCTAGCGAACTACTGATCAGTCGTGAGGCTGTGTGAAATAAAAAGAGGCTCAATTTAAATGGTTCGTTAAAATGCTCCTCAAAAAGCAGAACGCAACAAACGCTCATGGAGAAAAAAGGCCTAACTACCAACTGATGTTCCTTTCAATGCGACAGGCTGTATTTCAGAGCTGCCCGATTAGTGCATCATCCACAAAATCCATACTCTAATCTGTTCCTGTAGCTGTCAAAGAGGGGTGAGTCCTTTATTAATAGGACTTAAAATGGCCGTTACTGTACCAACACCTGATAATGCACAACAGAACACTGCTGGAATAATACTGATAATTGGCAGGGGAATGCCGAAGTAATCTCAATGGCGCTGAACCCTTCTTCAGAAGCCGCCAGTTGCGCAGCTACTCAAGATTTTCCCAACATTTTATGGAACCCGAAAGGTTCAGTGCCGTGATAACAACAGCCCTTCACCGGTCTCTATCATGAGCTCGTTGGGGAATGCGGAATTGCCTGGAGAAGGTACGAGTGAGTATGTTATTTAACATTGATGTATGATCGGTGGCTGTTTCCTGGGGGTAAAGCGCCAGAGGCGTGAAGCTGACCGCTCACCTCCACAAAGTGCCGAGGTCAGGAATGGAACTATATATCCACTCCGCCACACGTTTTCATGGCGTGGTGTTCCATTAATTACAGCCCAGGGATAACATTACTTATGACCTGCATATGTTACGTATTTGACATTATTTTATGAACTTATTTGCTGCTTAATTTCTTTCATTGAATCGTAAATGTATGTCTTCGGTATTTAACTTCGAGTTATATGCGAGATATCCGGGATAGCTCAGTCGGTAGAGCGACTGCCTACGGGCTGGAAGAGCGAGGAGTCTGAGTTCGAGTCCTGCTAGGGTAAATAATTTCCTTTTCTCCACGTCGTCCAGACGTCCATCCAACCCCGTATTCAATAGGTACCGGGGGCTCTTTCCCAGGGGTAAAGCGGCCGGGTCGTGAAGCTGACCACTCACCTCCAGCTATTGCCGAGATCAAGAAAATCTGGATCTATACATCCACTCCCCCATACGCCTTCATGGCGTAGTGCTTAATTAGTTAAGCACACGGACAACTTTACATTTTTAATAAGACGGGAGAATATTTATACATAGTCAAATATACCTAGGAAGAAAGGGGACTATTTTCAAAGCATTATCCCGCTATCTACTTGGTAAACTGAGGAAAAGCAAGAGAAAACTCAGTGGAACTGATGTTCCCGTTGAGATTCGAACAATGTAACGTTAGTCATATTTGTACTGAGCTCATCAGGTCTCCTCTCGGATAATTAAGATTACGAGAATGTACAGGTATCATTTTTTTCTCACTTGCTCTACAACCCCCTTGGGCCCTGGTCTCTGATTTTCAGTTTCACATCATTTCACAAACGGTAGGACTCCTTGGACGAGTGATCAGCTCGTCGCAAAGCCTCTACCTAAACACATGACAACACAAACACATACCACACATACATGTCTTGTGTGGGATTCGAACCCACGATCCCAGCTTCCAAGCGAGCGGAGACAGTACATGCCTAAAAGGGCCCATACACGTACAAGTCTGGCTCGGCGAGCTTGACTCGGGGGCCGGGCTCGGATTAATTTCACCACACACACATGAGCATGGCGACCCACACACGGACGAGTTTGGCTCATTGGAACCCGAGCCGAGTGTGACTCACGAGCCAGATTCGTACGTGTATGGGTCCCTTTAGACCGCTCGGCTACCGTGACCTGCCTTCCAGGAAGTATAGGCTGTATTAATCACCGTTTTCTTTTCTTCAAAAATTTGTTTGACTTAACATCACTTCAACTTCTAACATGAGGCATATCGTATACACGTATTGTGGTTTTCTGGATTGCAACCGTGGAGTCTGACAGGTTACGAACATTTCAGAGAGGCATACTGCCCCGATAAATATCTGTAGATGGAAGCAGCATGATCTTCTGAAACCTGGAAACCAACTTCAAGATTGCAGGCTCACGTTAACGCACAAGACAACAATATGAACCTCTTCGCAGTGAAAACAACAAATATGTAAAATCTAATGGAAAATGAATAGCAATTGCCAACTAAATCCTGTTTTTCATTCTGAAGGTTGCCGCCTCGTTCTCGGCCCGAAAGATTGCCTGCCTATCGATGGAGGATTTTCATGACTCACTGCAGTCTCGCCAGTCAAATACCGGAATAATACCTTGAAACAAGTCACAAAGCACCGTCCGACATTGCTGCCAACTCACTTCAGAATCATCAAGCCACATGTCATTGCACGCCAAATAATGGTAAACGCAAGGATGAAGTTGTTACAGCCCCCGGCACCCACTGGACAGGAGGCTTTGTCTGCACGCTGTGGAGATGAATCTCTTGCTCCTGTCGAGAATCGAACCCGATATTTCTCGGCTGTCCAATCCCGTAGGCCGTCGATAGATAAATTAAATTCTCCCGTGTCAATTAACGCCATGTGGCAATTGGAATTGTTAAGTCTTAACTAAATACCACAAGAAACAGCCCTCAGCCCTACTCAACAAATAATTTGTGTGTGCTAATTTCAGTTCATGGGGAAATGATTCGTGCATAATTCTTACTTCTGTACGGAATTTTTTACTCCAGTAGCATATAAATACATTTTTCTAGGGTTATTCTTAGATCAGTATCTCTCTGAAACACAAGATTCATCTAAATAGCGTTTAAAAATTCGCACGACAACACACCGTGTCTCTGTTACACATCCAACTGGTTAATGCATTACAAAAAGATAATCTGTTTATTTTGAGAATCATACGAAACACCCCACCCTTGGTACCTCCACCCTATCGTGGTGGTGGGGTTGGAGTGCTCCTTACAGCTATGCCGGCGGTAGCGTAGCTACCGGTAGGATCACCCATGCCGGACAGGTCAAGGGGTAGGGGCCAGATGAAGACGGATACCCTGGTCTTCCAAGTTGGGGGTTGTGCGTGAGGCTAACAACCTCACACCGTAAAAACTAAACTAAAACTAAAAACTGTTCGGAAACCAGACAATCAGCCTCGAATGGGTTGAACGAAAATCGACATCAGCGAAGGATCTGAGATGATTGAGGATATACATGATGATCTCCGTAAAATGAAAGTGAAAGGAGGGGAGGAAAGATGAACAGAGAAGAATGGAGGCAGATTGTTCGTGAGGCCAAAGCTCACCCTCACCTGCAGCGCCGAAGGGAGGGAAGGAAGGGGAACCATATGAAACATACAAGCACAATCTGAGAATAAAATGCAGAGTTTTCTAATGTCAGAGGAGGTGGTACAGCTAGCAACCACTATGCTTCGAAGGGTTAAAAGTTGGTACGATTTGAAGTTGTCACAGAGGTCGTTACTAAGAGTCCTAACTTCTGGGACATATCGACATGTTGACTTTCAGCGGGCTACATGGTACTAATATCCTACAAGATAGAACTCTTCGGATTAAAAGTACGTTTCTGGGCTTTCCACAACAACTTCTTTCAGCAGGTTAACTGAATCTTTAATCCGCGACATAGCTACACTCTCACGGGTATAAATACAATTCTTTCATTGTTCTTCAAGGGTTTAATGACCTCGATTACAACCCGAAAGTAAATAGACATACACAAGATAACCGCCAAGATGAAAATTAAAATCACTGACTGAAGTTCACTATAAATGAAAAATAGTTATCCCTGGCAAGGTAAAGTTTTCCCTGTTCTTAACTAACCAAGCAATACGCCATGAAGACGCATGGGGCAGAAGATATATAGACACACGTATTGTTGACCTTGGCACTATTTAGAGATTAGTGGTCAGCTTCACGCCCCGGTCGCTTTACACCAGGCAAGAGCCCCTGAAACCCAATGGATAGGAAAGCTGTTCTTGTTCTTAATTAATTAACCACCACACCATGGAGAGGTATGGGGGGGGTGGAGGTATAGTGCCACCATTCTTCACCTCGATACAAGTTGGGAGTGAATGGTAAGCTTCATGACCTGGTGGCATTACACCAAGAGAGAGAACCTTCGGTACTCTTTGGATAGGACCAGAGCCGGTCTGGACAACGTGGAGAAAAAAAATCTATTCTCTTCCGGGAATCGAACCCCGGCAGTCCTGCCACTAATCCGCCGCAATACCGACTGAGCTCTCCTGATTCGGAGTTCACTATAAAGTTTTCTTATTAAAATACTGATACAGTATTGCCTGTGGATAGTTTTGTTTAATTTTATGAAACTAATTCCATGAACTTCAGTTGTAAAACCTAATGTCTCTGTTTAAACTAGTCTTTATAACACCAACTTGATTCCACTCAGTGCCCAAATGTCGAATATTGAGCTCCACAAAGGAGATGGCGTGACTAATAAATACATAAATAATAATGGAGAGACATAACCGGGATAATTATAAATATAAAACACGCCACGAAGGCAAGCAATGTGGTTGTACTTAATTAACCATTTGAAGCCTAAGCTCTTATAATGAATTTTAAAAAAATATTCAGTTCCTACGTCATAGAAAACACACTGCATCTCCATTACAAAGACAAACAGGTCAAAGCTGTTTAGAAGAGCAATTTTTTTCCGTGTTTATTCTGAGGATCACAACAAATATTTCAACACATACATGTAGCGTTGTTGGTTGAGTTACTATGCTACAAGCCGGAAGGTTGCAGGTTCGTATTCCCGGTGAGGTCACTGGATTTTTCAGTTGACCTAATCCTTCCAGCTATGGCCCTGGAGTCGACTCAGTCTCTAACCGAAATTAGTATCACGAATCTTCCTGGGGGTAAAAGACGGACGGTGCGTAAGGTTGACAATCTCACCGCCTTCTGTGCGAAGACTGTCTACAGAAAAAGTGGGAGCCTCGACGTCTCACAACCCTATGGTCCTCCACAGCCTGTTACAGGAATAACTTTACTTTATATTTTACTGAATTTGAGGTTCTGACAGTGGTGACCAATAATATTTCAGTCTTCTGGAATATAACGCCGTGCAGTTCGGTAGAAGTTCATTGACGTTTTGAAGGCAAACATCGCCACCATCTTAACGGTTGAATGGGAAGCCAAGCAAGAAACCAGCATGAAGCAGACAACAAGCGAATTTGTACACTGTAGGGGAAAATGCAGACTTCTTCAGCGTCATAAAGGATTTAAGTGCTTCTACACATCAGAGTCCTCATTTAGAAAACGATATTCGCACATCTAGTCCGGAAGTTAAATTCCTTTTATAAAATCCAAAGGTCAATACTGTCACTAACACGTAACGGTACTAATCCTTGGTTAGTATTTAATGGAGTGAAATACATATTTTCGCCAGCTCACTTGCCTAATGCTACGACACTCTGACATAACTGAGTATAAAAAAAAAGCAAATGTATCCCTGTAACAGGCCGTGGAGGTCCATAGGGTTGTGGGATGTAGAGGTTCCCACATTTTCTAGACAATCGGCTCATAGATGGCGGCAAGGTTGTCAGCCCTACGCGCCGGCCGCCCTTCACCCCCAAGAATATTCCTGGTACTCATTTCTGTTAGAGGCTGAGTCGACCCCAGTGCCATAGGGCGGCCGGAAGGACTAGGTCAATTGAACAAATCCAATGACATCATCGGAACATGAACCCGCGACCATCCTGCTTGTAGCATAGTGACTCAACCAACAACGCTACCGCGTGCCGCCATAACTGAAAATACTGACAAGTATTCACAATTACTTACTAATAATCATAAGCTTACTGTCCTCGACCACTCGAACACTGGGGTCGTGGTTTCGAATCCCACTCCAGACATGGATGTTTGTCTACGTCTATTCTATGTTTGTGTTAGGGGCTGATCCCCAGCCCAGTGAGTCCTACTGACCGTCTGCAAGATTAAGACACTGAAGAAACGTTTCACGGATGCCGTCTACTCCAGAGGGAGCAACAGGAATATACGTGTAAACGAATGAATGATTAACAAATTAATTTCTCAGTGGTAGGGACGTGCCATGGATTTCCCTCTATATGATGCACATATTCAAACTCTAATTTAGGAGTTTAAATATATAAATGCAAACTCCGTGGCCTCTAGTCCGCAAGCGAACTATACCGACCGAGCGACCACCGCTTATCGGTGAAGTTAGTGCCAACTTCTGCGGATAGAGGGCATCGCGTGGTCAGCGTAACGGATTCCCACGGCCGTTAATCTCGGGTTTCTAGACCGGAGCCGCTATTTCCTTCAAATAGCTCAATTATCTTCACGAGACTGAGTGGACCCCGTTCCAGACCCACTACCTCTCATGAAATCTGGTAGCGCCGGGAATCGAACCCGGGACATCAGGATCTGTAGCCAGGAACTCTGACCACTAGACCACAGAGGTGGTCGGAAATATAAATATATTAAATAATACTGGATAAATATTATGTGTACAGTTTGAATGATGAAAAGCGTTTGTCCTTACAGAAAGCTTGTTAACTGTAACAGCAAACAGCTTGGTTCACGTTAAAAATAGTTTTGACTTCACTGCGGGCAATTCCATTCAAAACAATGTCATGTTATTCCTCCTATATGCAGCACTGACTAATGTTCCGAACAACATTAGAGACCATCTGATGGAAATGTTGCCTAATTGCGAGACATCAAACAAAGCAGCCTTAAAGTCAGAAACAAAAGCTTGATAAAGCTCTGAGAACAAACTGGAATAAACAACTTTCAAACAAGACGGAGAGAATATAAAACAGAACACAAAAAAAAAAGACAATAATTTTGAAGGACTGGTTTTCCAGCTTGCTGCTTCGCAGAAGAAAAATGAGATTTGAAAACTGGAACAGAATCTTTAAAAAACTATGAACAAACAAGGTCGAATTTATTCATTTCAAATGCCGATGCGCGATCACCGAAATGAAACCGCCGACCAACTCAGAGTATGATTATAAGCACCCCAACCATCATTAATACACAAAACAAGTATATCACTGCATTTCTGACGAACCGTTATCGACAATCCTAGCTGAGAGCAGGGTGCCCAGAATATTTGAACCAAAGAGGGATGAAGAGATAAGAGGTTGGAGAAAACTGCATAATGAGGAGCTTCATAACTGGTACTCTTTTTTGTCCCCCTCCCCCTTGGCACTACAGCCCCAGTGGGCCTACGCCTACCTCCATTAACTTCTCCGTTCACTTCGGTTTTTCTACATCTAACACATTCGGTAGGTCTCCTTGGGCGGGTGATCAGCTCGTCGCAAGGCCTCTACCTGTACACAAACACAGAAAAACGCACACACACACAAACTAAATATCCATGCCCAGAGTGGGATTCGAACCAACGATCCCGGTTTCCAAGCGAGCGAAGACAGTACATGCCTTAGACCGCTCGGCTACCGTGACCAGCGGTTGTACTCTTCTCCGAGTATAATTAGAATTATAAGATCAGGGAAGATGAAATGGGCAGGGCATGTAGCACGAATAAAGGATAAGAGGAATGCATATAGGATATTGGTGGGAAAGCCGGAAGGTAAGGACCAAGACGTGGGTGGGTGGATGAGATTGGAACGGATATTAGAGAGATAGGATGGTGAGTTGTGGACTGCATCGATCTGGTTCAGGATAGGGACCAGTGGAGGGCTCTTTTGAACACGGTAATGAACCTTCGGGTTCCATAAAATGCTGGGAAATTCTTGAGCAGCTGCATAACTGGCGGCTTCTCAAGGAGGGCTCTTTACAAATCAGGCTCTTAAACGAACTTCGGACGTTTGTCGAATACGAGCTGCAGATTTCTTTTCCAACTCACATCGACGTTTCTTTGCCTGATTTATTTTTACAGTAAGACTGTAACCGCAAATTTCATTAACCGTTTAAGCACTGGATTTCTTCCTCTTCCTTCTTGACGGATTAGGCTGTCTGGCCTGTTCGCATTCAAAATTAATTCTGAAATTATGAACGTTACAGGCAGTTGGAAGGGCTCCCTGGACGGGGATCAGCTTTCGCAAGGCCTCTACCTACACAGGACAATACAAACATAGAAGAAACGCAGACATTCACGTCTGAATTTCTTCTAATACACAAATATTCAGTCCGTACCTCACAGGAAACATTACGTCTCCGCTACAAAGCCCAACCGATTAATGCAGTTTATGGATACAGTCGCTGTTTATTGTGAGAACCATACGGAACACACAGATACACTCTGTGGGCAGAATGCAGAGTTTTAGTATGTTCAGTCCGTACCTGACAGGAAACCCATGTCTCCGTAAAGACCAACCGGACAATGTTGTTCAGGGAAACAGTCGCTGTGAAAACCGTATGAAACACAGAGACATGTTCTGGCGATGAAAGCAGAGTTCCAGTAGATGTACCGTAAACCAGGTGGTAAATATAGTAATCACCGAAATTAAGGGGGTCAAAAAAGAACAATAAAAATGTTATCCACAGATACATTTCCTAACCGCCTCTGTGGTCTAGTGGTCAGAGTTCCTGGCTACAGATCCAGAGGTCCCGGGCTCGATTCCCAGCGCTACCAGATTTTCTGAGAAGTAGTGGGTCTGGAACGGGGTCCACTCTGAGTCTGAGGAGCTATTTCAAGGAAATAGCGGCTCCGGTCTAGAAAACCGAAATTAACGGCTGTGGGGATCCGTTGCGCTGAACACGCGACACCCTCTATCCGTTATAATTGGCACTAATTTGGCCAACAGGCGGCGGCCGCTCGGTCGGTATAGTTCACTTGCGGACTACAGGTCACGGAGATTTTTATAGATACATTTCCAGGCCAAAAATGAACTTTGAAAGATAGACTCATTAAGGGGAAAACTTAATAGATTCGTAGACTGGTTAATTACATGATGAACGTGTGATGACATTAACCCAAAGCAAACAGAGCAACAATAAACGTACCAGACGTACTTTTAGTTTTAAATATAATTGTTACTTTTTGTGAACGGATGGGAATACCAGTAGCACTGTCTCGGCGAACGCCCTTTAACATCTTTTGTTAGCATAAGGCGGGGATAACATTACCATATCTCCCTTGACCTGTCAGGTCAACAATTTACTGAACAGAGGGTTCATCAAGTCCCCCCCCCCCCCCCCCCCCCCNTAGAAATGAAGGATTTAGCGTGCAGAAAAGAGATGTTTATTACGAATAACAGAAATGAAATGCCAACGTTTCCGAGACAGGCGATGGCTATGCGACATGTAACTCCACTGCGAATGAAAGACGGCTGGAGGAAGAGGGACTCAGGGGCCTCCCCAGCCAACTACAAGAACAGAGAACCCCGTAATTTTGTTGGCTGTGGCATGGCCTCCTATCTACATAGATCGTGCAGCTAACTCAGAGCCTCCTGCAAATAACAGTCTAGTTGTCGTGTTAAATAAGGTTTATAGAATTGTTATCACCTCAGATACCGGCAAATCATATCTATAGGGGCGCCATAACGTTACGGAGAGCCCCTTAAAAACGCTCCGCCCGTCTCTGCGTCTGTTCGCATGACAGAAATAGCGAACTGACGCAGACGTCGACACACACAAGAAAAACAAACTCCTTGGTTTGAGTACGCAAGCGAACTATACCGACCGAGCGACCGCAGCTTGTCGGCCTTACGCGCCGGCCGCACTTTATCCCCATGGAGATCCTGGTACTCATTTCTGTTAGAGGCTGAGTCGAACCCAGGGCCACAGTGCGGCTGGAATGATTAGGTGAACTGAAAACAATCCACTTCATCGCGACCTTCCGGCTTGTGGCATAGTGCCTCAACCAACTACGCAACCGCGTGCCCCCTAGCGTCGTTAAATAAACCACAACTGAATAAATAAATAGGTATTGTACATTGTTAAATATACGATTTCAGCTCAATTGTTACGTCTCACTTCAAGCAATCCTGGTCCCCTTCGTAAATGAAGTATCCGCTTCGAAATTCAAAATACAGCTAAACCTCTATGCAAGTATTGGAAGAGTACTGAAAGTCGTGTCGGAACATTTGCACGCAGCGACCATATAAAACTCTGTACCCTCGAAAGGCCATGCAGCTCTAATTAGAGCAAATACATTCTACCTAACTCCACTGAAAACAGTCCTTCCTGAGGAGTTAAAAACTGTTACACAATAAATTTCCCGCCATTTATGGAAAACCAAGGTTCATTGACGTGTTCATAACAGCAGGCCAATGGACCCTATCATGAGTCAGATTAATCCAGTTGCAAATTTCCACGGAGCCGAGTCTTTCTTCAGAAACTGACGGTCGCTCAGTTAGTCAGGAAATTGTCAGCATTGTATAAAACCAGAATGTTCAATGCCGTTCTCGGTAGAACCCGTCACTGACTAAAATCCTGAGCCAAACACATCCAGTCCACGCACTTACTTACTTACTTACTTGGCCGCGCCATAGCTCAAGCGGTTAGTCACTGGCTCCCCACCGCGGCGGCCCGGGTTCGATCCCGAGTCTGGTCAAGTGGGATTTGTGGTGGACAAAGTGGCGCTGGGACAGGTTTTCTCCGAGTACTTCGGTTTCCCCTGCTAATCTTCATTCCACCAATTGCTCCACAATCACCCTCACCTATCATCTGGGGCTGCTACAATACGCCAGAAGTCGTCGCAGTACAAGGGACTCAGTCCAACCCCACCAAGTAATAAAACAAATACTTACTTACTTACTCAGGTGCTGAGCCCTTCTTGAGGAGAAGCCAATTCTGCAGCTACTCAAGAATTTCCCAGCATTTTATGGAACCCGAAGATTCATTACCGTGCTCACAAGAGCCCTCCACTGGTCCCTATCCTGAGCCACATCAATCCAATCCATATCATCCCATCCTATCTCTCTAAGAACCATTCTAATATTGTCCACCTTCTTACGCCTTGAACTTCCCAGTGGTCTCTTTCCTTCTGGCTTTCCCACCAATATCCTATATGCATTCCTCTTCTCTCTCATTCATGCTACATGCCCTGCCCACCTCATCCTCCTTGACCTGATCATTCTAATTGTACTTGGAGAAGAGTACAAGTTATGAAGCACCTCATTATGAAGTTCACACACTCCCATCTTATTTCATTAAGATCCAATTTTAATATGATCCCCTGCTACTGTTTTCAGTGAACCTACTATACACATATCATGTCATGTTTCATATGTAGTGCTCAATTTTCTTTGTTCAAGTCGGCCCAAAGAAACCGTTCAAGTCAGAAATCCAGAGATAACATTTTTTTAAGTTGCTAGTTTTAACGTTGGAGAGTTACTAGCCGAATATCCAACCCTTAGCTGTATGGCCACCCACTGCAAGCGGTCGGCGAGTATTTATTCAATATATTCGCAGCTACCCTCATACCTGTAGGCCATTTCCTTTATCCACAGCCGCGGGACGCGTCCTGCCATAGTGACAAGGGACCCACTTAACAATTTCGTATCCTCATGTTCTCTTGTTTCAAGATCCCTTGGAATATCATCATTCCATCTACACCTAGATCTCTCAAGTTGTCTTTTCAAGCTTTTGAGATTCCTGGTGGACCTCAATTCGAACTAAGATTAGGATTTTGCCGCGCCATAGCTCAAGTGTTTAGTCACTGGCTTTTCACCGCGGCGGCCCGGGTTCGATCCCGGGTCTGGTCAAGTGGGATTTGTGGTGGACAAAGTGGCGCTGGGGCAGGTTTTCCCCAAATACTTCCGTTTCTCCTGCCAATCTTCATTCCACCAATTGCTACACAATCACCCTCACCTATCATCTGGGGCTGGTACAATAGGCCAGAAGTGGCCGCAGTACAAGGGACTTAGTCCCACCCCACTAGCAATAAAAAAATTAGGATTCAAATGGGGCTTAGAGAAAAAAAAATATGGCGCCTGATACAGTTCACCTACTAAAGTTTCAGCTAATGCACATAGAATACATATTAATGCCAAGTTGACAACGTGCTCCAAAATACAATTTTGTGAGGAAAAAATAATATTATTACAAATTCAAATCGAAATTGTAATAGATTTCAAAACAGTCTAAATCGCTTAATTATTTCCATTCGTTTGGGTACCTGATAATTTTGAGTTCACCGTTTCACAAAATTCATCGCTAGTTATCATGAAAGACGTAAGGTAATTAGTGGGCGCCGTATTACGGTTCCTAATAAGGGGAACCCCAGTACCATTCATATCACTCCTTCACTATTCGACTGTCAACACCTTTATCGTTGTAAGATCTGAGGTTTTCACGGCGTTGACTATGAAGAATTCCGTCTTCTGGGATGTGGCGCCGCGAGTGAGAAACCTATTTAAGTAGGTGGCTGCAGACTGAGTCTACCATGAAGATGGAGGCGATACCTTCCTCCGAAACGTCGGTTTACACAGGATCTACACGCCGCCACATCCCAGAAGACGGCGTTCTTCAGCTTTATCGATGTTAAATAACTTCAACGACTGATCTAGTGTCGAGTCTAACCTAACCACAACTCAGTATGCCAGATAACAAGACTCCATATCCAAAGAAGCATAAACGTTCGGTCATTATTCACAGAGGTTATAGTTTTTACTTCCGCCTGCACTGTCCGGCAGATATGAGATACCTGTTGTCGCTTGCAGGAGTCTTGCACAGACATACCACGCCACCCAAGCGGGGGAAATTGCATTTTAAAAATAAAAATAGAATAAAAAATAATTGAGGAGTAAAATGAAATTGCAAAAAAAAAATAGCATTTAAACGACGACAGTTTTCACATGAGTAAGTCCCTCGCTTTCAGAGATATCTGGTGGGAATGTGACAACTTAATTCTTAATGAAGAGAATGCTCAACCCAAGACAGGCCATGTTGTAGTCATCGGCGTGTAGTGTTAAACTACTGAAAGCGGTTTGGGATTAATATCATTATTATACATAAAGAATAATAAAACAAAAAAAGAAAACCCCGAAAGTTAAAAGCCGAGACTTATAAACAAGTCTGAAATAGAAAAATAAATTAAATTATGTGTAAATATGGATTATTTTATTTTAACAAGCCAGAAATGTAAACGCATAGTAGGGACTGAGGCGGTTTTGCGTTCTTTCACGAATCTTGATTACTTTATTTGTAGAATCTAGCAATAAGCAAAAGAAATTAATGTCTTATAGTATTTGACTTAAAACACTTTATGTATACATCCGGGAAATTCTTTTGAGGCTAATAAGCATTGAATCTTGAGAGAAAGAAGGATTTAAATAAAGAATAACCATAAGAATTTTTCGTTTCTCAAATCGTCCAGACCGGCTCTGGGGTCCACCGAACCTCATATACAAGAGGTACTACGGGGAGGTCTTTCCCGGGGTTAAAGCGGCCGAGGCGTGAAGCTGACCACTCACCTCCAACTAGTGCCGAAGTCAAGAAAATGTGGATCTATACATCGACTCCCCATACGCCTTCATGGCGTAGTTCTTAATTAGTTAAGTACAGGGACAATGGTATTAGAAGTTTATCTTCACAATAGCCCGGCACTGGGCCCTATTTTGGGCCAGATGAGTTCGATCATCTTGAAGATATCAGCAAATGTTAATATCAACTTTCAGCCTTTATCATAACTATTTATGTTTATGGGTTACTCCATATGGGTTATGGCCCAGATTGCGTAGAGCCAAACGGTACGAGGATCAACAAATAACGAACTGAAAGTCAGGATAGCTCAGTCGGTATAGCAGCCCGGGTTCGATGCCGACAGTGCAAGATTTTTCTCTTCTCCAAGCGCCCAGACCTACACTGAGGCCCACCCATCCTCCTATCTAAAAGGTCGCGGGGGCTCTTTTTTTCCTTGTGGTAAAGCGGAAGGGGTGTGAAGCTGACCACTCACCTCCATCCAGTGCAGAGGTCAAGAAAAGTCCAACTTTATACCTCCATTCCCCCATATGTCTTCATGGCGTAGTGATCAGCTAATTAAGCGCTAATATTGGCAACTCTGACGTACCGTCCCGGCGCTTGCCCACAGACACTGGGGAAAACCATTTCATTCTCAGTCAGAATACCTGGTGTCCCGATTCGAGCCAGGCACTTCTCGAACACAAGTCAGGAGGGGACAGGCCGTGAAGGCCCATATGGTTGTGAGACGTCGAGGCTCCCGTATTTTCTCTAGGGAATCGGCTCACAGATGGGGGCGAGGTCAGTCTTACCCGCCTGCCGCCCTTTACCCCCAGGAATATTCCTGGTACTCATTTCTGTTAAAGGCTGAGTCAACTGCAGGGCCATAGTGTGGCTGGAAGGATTAGGCCAATTGAAAAAAAATTCCACCTCATTGGGACTCGAACTCGCGACCTTCAGGCTTGTAGTCGTGCCTCAACCAACTACGCTACCTCGTGCCAACCCCCCTACAAAACAGACCTTTCCCAATACACAGCATTATCAGCATATGTTCCAAATGCGTGTAAAACTTTGACAAATATAACAGAACTGAAATGACAATATTGTAGTGGGTTTGAACAGGTGAACGGCTCGAACCACGAACATTTCCGAAATCTATATTCTGTTCACAGAAAATGCGATTACTCATTCAGAAATCTTAAAAACGATTATATGAAATAATCCATTTTTTCCGTGTGGAATTTATATGATGACATGTTATACATGTAGCATATTATAGTTCTAAGCACATTACAGAACTGTACAGCAACGGGTTATGAGCCCAAAAACAACTCACAATTTCAGTTCTCACACTATAGGCCTAAATACATCTACCAATTCATGCACTAACACATTATAGGCCTAAATACATCTACCAATTCGTACAGTAAAACATCACAGGCCTAAAAACAGTTATATTTTTATACAGTAAGTAAAAGTAAAAGTAAAGTTATCCCTGTACCAGGCTGTGAAGGCCCACAGGGTTCTGAGACGTTGAGGCTCCCACATTATCTAGACAATCGGCTCAAAGATGGCGGTAAGGTTGTCAGCCTTACGCACCGGCCGCGCTTTACTCCCCAGGAAAATTATTTAATTAATTTCTGGTACTCATTTATGTTAGAGGCTGAGTAAACCCCAGGGCCCAGTGAGGCTGGAAGGATTAGATCAACTGAAAAAATCCAATGACCTCATCGGGACTTGAACCCGCGACCTTCCCACAACCAACTACGCTACCGCGTGCCCCCATTTTTATATAGTAACCTATTATAATCCAAACGACGACTATCAATTTTACAGGCTCACATTATACGCCTAAATACATCTACCGATTCGCACAGTGACACGTGTAGGCCTAACAACATCTGTGAATATGTGTAGTAACATACTGTCGCGTGTTTATGGCTCCGTGACTAATAATAATGGGTTTGGGATTGAATTATTGGATTTATTAACACCTTCTTGTAACAATCTCTCGTAATCACAATCAATTACAGCGCTACCGCTGATCTACCCACTTCACAAATCACTAGGACACGCTCCATTCTCCCTCTCTTTCTTCGCTGTACTCCGTTCTATGTCCCTCGGCACGGATCCACAGAAATCACCGTCTTCTGTTATCAAGAATGCGTGTTTATTGGTTCCTTATCTAGCAACAGATATCTTTATTGTTCCGGGCGGGCGTTTGCTTCTACGGGAATGTTTCGCGACCCGTTGCCTAGTAATGGGCACTGTGCAGACCACACAGAAAACACTTCTTGCAATATCTTTTCTATTGTTGCGTGCGCGTATT
The DNA here is from genome assembly GCF_002891405.2 of Cryptotermes secundus. Classification (NCBI taxonomy): domain Eukaryota; kingdom Metazoa; phylum Arthropoda; class Insecta; order Blattodea; family Kalotermitidae; genus Cryptotermes; species Cryptotermes secundus. The sequence continues at coordinate 449,333 of NW_019720169.1, forward strand.
TCGGGCGTTGCCTAGAAAAGGTTCTACATGTCACATCATCAATTTCGTAAGAAATTACAAAACTGCCACAAGTTCGACTTCGGACGCGTCATTATACACTGTTTAGCTCCTGAACAGTTTCTGGAAAGGCAAAAAAATTTCGAATCAGGGAACTTAATTTTACGGATTAAGTTACAGAAAAATTCCAACATTTTCTTTCAGTCTGCACCGCCAAACCCTTTAGAACCTAAATTGCGGCGTGGCAACGACGAATGGGTCTGCTGTCTCGGCAGACAGAAAGTCAAGGTCCAGCTGTCCTTACCCAACAGCATCCGTCGCCTTCTTGGGATTACATTCAGAATCACGCACAACACAAAAGGACGCACATTATTTCGCGCCATTCACAGCACACATGTGAACAGACACAAAGCAGAGACAGAAACATACTTAACGTTCTCTTGCAAATTATGAACTGTTAAAATTAATCAAAGGAACATAATACGGAACTATATTTCACTATAATGCGGAACTGTTTTTCAATTCATCCTTAAACTACGTTAAAAAAACTGCGTTTGTCCAGCAGATGAACATCCATTTAAAAAAAATGTAAAGCTATCCTTGTAACAGGCCGTGGAGGCCCACGGAGTTGTGAGACGTCGAGGCTCCCACGTTTTCTAACAATTTGGCTCACAGATGGCGGTGAGTTGTCGGCCTTACGCGCCGGCCGACCTTTACTCGCCAGGAAGATCCCTGATACTCATTTCTGTTAGAGGCTGAGTCGAAACTAGGGCCATACTACGGTTGGAAGGACTAGGTAGATTAACAAAAACAATGGCGTCGTCGGGAATCGAACTCGCGACCTTCCGGCTTGTAGCAGAGTGCCTCAACCAACTACGCTACCACGTAATGTATGAGTATATGTAACAACTATATCTCAGCATTTTGAGACAGTACATTCTGGTACAGGCGATGAAGTATTCATACACAAGTTCCATTCGAGCCCTAAGAAGTGTGCTGAGCACTTGATATGCATGTTTGAAACTGTCTCTGACAGCCCTATTCAAAAGCTGATTATGCTACTGAATACCATTCCTTTGTTCCCAAGTAAATTGTTGTGGCTTCATCCTAATACACCGCGTTAATGATAAAGATAGACGTTACTTCGCGTTGCATGCCGGGAGGTAATTATTTAAACATACGTCACGGATTGCAGAGACTTAAATGAATTGATAAAACACTGCAGATATATGTACAACATTGTAAACCGGTAGGATATTCCGTTATCATGCTTAGAATATTCATTTTGCGAACTAAAATGGACAAATTCTGTTTTTTTTTTTCTTTCGGCAATGCAACATAGCGTACAAAGGCAACCGATAAAGTTCAGAGTTCATGCAAATAAACAACATTACCATAACAATGCACTTTTTATTTAATGATATTTCTTGTTTCAGTGGTCAAGGTAGAAGCAGAAATCGTCTGAATACCAACACTAATCCATTATTATAGCTCTGAATAAATAAAATATAAAATCATTAATTATTAATGAAAACCGTCAACAATAGCGATCACTTTTATATAACTTATTTTACGGTAAATGACCGAGCAGATTTTTGTAGCGGTAACGCCCTCGACTATACATCTACAGGCGCTCAGTTCAAATCTCCTGAGATTATTCGAGGTGTTCTTCAGTCCCTCCAAGTAAATTCCGGAATAGCATATCGAGTAGGACACCACAGATCTTTCCAAACACTTTCTAATTCATTATTCACTAACCATCCAATTGTTCGATGCTACGCTCTCTGAGATACTATCCAGCCGTCCGATACTACGCACTCTGAGATACTAGCCAACCGTTCGATGCTACACACTCTGAGATACTATCCAGCCGTTCGATGCTACACACTCTGAGATACTATCCAGCCGTTCGATGCTACATACTCTGAGATACTATCCAACCGTTCGATGCTACACACTCTGAGCTACTGTTAAGAGTGGTTAAATAAACCATGGGGGAGGGTGAAAAACTGCCACAAATCTCCATTACCGATGTTTCCACCACATTTTGGTCATTATTGGGTGTAAATCTGTTAAGGAAAAATACACATCATTTTGGAACCCTAAATTAAGTAACGCTAGTGTTGTTAAAACCGCAAATGTTCGCACGTTCGCCATATTTTTATTTGATTATCGGAAATTATGAAGCGTGGTAATGGGATGGCCTCAAATTGCATAAAGTTGATATCAAATCTTGGTGAAAAACGAGTAAACCGTTCAAAAATTAAATTGGGAGGAGGCATACATATAGAGTGGTGGTCCTTAAGGAAAACAAAGAAGGCTACGAAAAAAAATACGTTGCCCGGAATACATGTAGCTGCACAATTGATATTAAACTGTGAGCTCAAATCACCTGTGTGACATTGGGAAGTTGGTGCGAAAATAGTTCGTAAAAGTATTAATGAAGGAGGATAAAATATTTTAACTTATAAATTCCAATCTCAATGTGTGTCTATTGCATTCAGCCAGAATCATTTCTTTTTTCTCAGAGATCTTTGCAAAATGTTTTAAGCTGTAAATCTAATTTATATAAATCAGGCAATTGGTGATACCTGAGCAGAAAGTCTGACTTGCAGATTGAATGCGGTGCTTACCGATACAGGTTCTTCAGTAGCCCAGATATGAAAGAAACTACGAGTATTTCCATAGTGTTCATTCATGTAGATAGTTAGAAGTTTCACCCAATGAGGTGGATTCTTTCAATTGACCTAATCCTTCCAGCCGCACTATGGCCCTAGGGTCGACTCAGCCTCTAACAGAAATGAGTACCAGGAATCTTCCTGGGGGATAAAGGGCCGCCGGCGCGTAAGGCTGACAACCTTACCGCTATCTACGAGCCGATTGTCTAGAAAATGTGGGAGCCTCGACGTCTCAAAACCCTATGGACCTCCACGGCCTGTTACAGGAATAACTTTTTATGTTTTTCAAACACAGAAATGAATATGGATAACCATTGTTGCATAGATCATCATCATCATCAGTAATCTGTCAAGACGACAGGTCCACAGTCTCTTCCAAAACAATTCCTCCACTTAATGCGATCTAGAGCTTTCTCCTTCAAATGACAGTATCCTCTTCTGTCCCCAAGGTCATCCAGCATCTTCTTACGTCTTCTTCCTCGTCTTCTTGTCACTTCTATCCGCCCCTNATTAGCTTTTATAAACATATAAATTCCATGTTTATATCAATAACTAAAAATCTATATTTAACCAACATGATCTTGTATTCCTTTTAAAAACATGGGCATATCCCCAAAAATATTCACAGTATAATAAAACGTCTGGTGGCAATCATACTAGAACCGAGAAGATCCTGCATTGCATGTAGGCAGCTGTCCTAAGCTCAAGTCTTACGTTGGGTAAAGTCTGTTGCTGTAAGACTTGAATCCTCGTTTTTGCCACCATTTGTTTTGAAACAGTATGTACTGAATATACGAAATCCGAATATTTGTATTATTTGGAATGAATGAAATACCTGCAATTTAATTCAAATTTGTACCGTCGGAATATTGAAATCTGGCCGTATCGTTGAAAGGAGTAAAGCACGTTCGGTCAACGTTTCATGCATTTTCTGACTTGTGGGAATGGTATTCGAAGTAAACTGACATTGTAACAAGCAATACAAATATTATGCATAGGCATTTCATTAATTCATATAAAACATGTCTATACAAATGCCAATTTGCGTTTCTTTGAGGTCTTCAGCCTCTCGGAACGCACCTCCTTCCTAGGCCTAAATAAAGAACAATGGAAGTGTCAGAGCAAGAAGAAACCTATAATTATCAAAAGGACCCCACAATCCCGGCTTTCATGCAGGAGAAGCTGAGCGATACATCCAGACAACTCACACTTTTCTCACATGAGGCGCTAGTACTCGTATACGTACAAAACAAAACAACACTTACGTAAGATAACTTTATATGTATTTAATAATTACTGAAACATTATGATTATTTGATCGCCTCTGTGGTCTAGTGGTCAGAGTTCTTGGCTACAGATCCAGATGTCCCGGGTTCGAGTCATTGCGCTACCAGATTTTCTGAGAAGTGGTGGGTCTGGAACGGGGTGCACTCAGCCTCGTGAGGATAATTGAGATGTTTCAACAAAATAGCGGCTCCGGTCTAGAAATCCGAAATTAACAGTAGTGGGGAACCATTGCGCTGAACACGCAACATCCTCTATCCGCTAAATTTGGCACTAACTTCGCCGCAAGAGGCGTTCGCTCGGTCGGTATAGTTCGCTTGCGGACTAAAACCACGGAGTTCTTTTTTGTAGTATGTTGGACTTGAGGTTCTCATAGCAGTGACTATGAAAAGTAGGCCTAATATCTCCTGAGACGTAATTGTGTAACCCGGTAGAAGTTTACAGACGTCTCGGAGAAACTGCATCCGTCATCAGAGTCGACTAGTACGACTAGCAAGAAGCAAACTCCCTGGCTTCTAGCTCGACTTATTCTTGGACCCTGAAGATGGAGACAGTACGTTCCTCCAAAACAGTGGCGAAACTACCGGACTACATAGCGTCACATCCCAGAAGATATCCTGCTCTTCATAGTCACTGTTGCCAGAACCTCAAATCCGAGTCCAAACTTACTTACGTGTAATGTTTTGGTTCATTCTGGTCCGTAACAGTAGTAATATTACAAAAGGTTATCAACTATGTCAAAACAGAAAGATCATACCTAAATATTCAAGGCATTGTATTGATATTGTATGTATGTATTGATATTGACTAATCACATTGTAATAGTAGTTTCCGCCTGTATTGAAATATCCTTCTGAAGATGGTCTCTCAGGCCGAAAGATGTCAAGGATAAAAGATTAAGAAACAAAAGAACATTATATCAGTCGCACTGGATGGAGCTGATAACCTTTTATAATATTACTCACCTGCATGTTTATAAATCCAAATTTGGCTTTCGTTTTTGCTTCTTTAGGGAAAAACTAAAAGATGAAAATTACAGTCTACATCGGTTTACAATTTCATGTAAGAACTTGTCACTGTCAAATTTTCCTGGGGAGTAAAGCGCGGCCGGCGCGTAAGGCTGACAACCTTACCGCCATTTTTGAGCCCATTTTCTATATAATGTGGGACCCTTAACGTCTCACAACCCTATGGGCCTTCACGGCCTGTTACAGGGATACCTTTACTTTTTACTTTTACTTGTCACTGTCAGCCTGCGATATTAGAAGTATAATGCCACATAAAGCCGCTAAGGTAACAACTTTGTTAGAGAAATTCCTTCTTCGTGTTTTTCTACAAAGTCATCACGCCACCGCCTTGAAGCAGCAATAAGAGTGCCAACACTTCGCAAGAGAACGTTACTTCATGACAAAAATGTCGTCCCTCGCGCTTCATGAAGAGAAAGATTTAAGAAGCAATGGTGCAAGTTTTGTTTCAATGTGATAATTATATTTATTCAATATATCCTTAATATCAGGGAACAATTTTGAATTGTTTCATTTTTGGTCCGTTACACTATTAATCACAAAGTCAATAGAAGGTCCGTCCAGTGTAACAATTCATCTGTGTACATCTTAAACAACGACAGTGTTTTCATGATTGTACTATGTGCCTCTGATGATGGTTATATTAAACCGAAACATGTAAGGCAGAAGTGATAAAGAAGTGACCTACAAATTGTTACACTGGACGGACCTTCTACTGACTTTGTGATCAGGGAACAAATTTCTCAAAAATATTTGTGAGGAAATACATTAGTAGGGAATGCTATTTTGTAATAAAAAAAATAAAATTTTACGTTTAGCACTAACGCAATGGAGCAACATAGTGAAGCTTTTCAATTTGTAGTATTTTATGGCGTCATGTTTTATACAAATTAAACTTTCAAGTTAGGGTGCGTATGCCTCTTATTTCTATAAAAGTAAAGCTATTCCTGTAACAGGCCGTAAAGACCCATAGGGTTGTGAGACGTTGAGGCTCCCATATTTTCTAGAAAATCGACTCATACATTGCGGTGAGGTTGTCAGCCTTACGTGGTCGCCTCCCTTTACCCCAGGAAGATTCTTGGTATTCATTTCTGTTAGAGGCTGAGTCAACCCCAGAAGCCATACTGCAGCAGGAAGAATTATGTAAATTGAAAAAAAAAATCTCCTCATCGGGACTAGAAACCGCGACCTTCCGGCTTGCAGCATAATACCTCAACCACGTACGCTACCACATTCTATATATCTGTTAAGGATATCTCTGGATCCATACGTGGATAATACATAATTGTTTCGTATTAAATATTCTTATGTAAATACAAATTTAGAATCTATATTTCTTATTATAATAAAAAACTATAGCCATTTTATTTTAATCCATCCAACAATTCTTAAAAATACTTTTACATATTCACCGAAAGAAACAAAAACATTAAATCCTACGTTTTTTTAAATAAATAATGCGGGAACAATGTACTACAATTACAGGCAACAAGTTTACTTCAAATGTTTTATAAATACTTTGTAACATGTGATACACGATCACTGACATGTAGAAGAAATCCACGGATATATCCATAAAGGAGTTCGGAATTCATTCAGCCTGATACACATTTTCCTATTCCGCAGCCATTCAGTAAATTAACTTCTTATATTCGGTTCATAAATTAAAAAAACAATAGTTTAATCTTCCCAGTACTTGTCCTGCCACTACTATCCGGCCAATTATTGTGACAAACACAATAAAAGTATAACCAGATTGTAGAGATACGGACTGGATCGGACTGGACTAGACTAAGATCCGGTGGCTGACTTAGTTTTGCATTCTACGGCAGCAACATTTCTCAGACGGCAACTATTCAATGTTTCAATCATTTTAGTTGTACAGGACATCGACAAGGATCAAAGCCGGGCCTCTCCACACGAGAGACATGCGCAGACGAGAAGCTGCAGTGAGGTCACGTGACACATACTGACGGTCCCAATAATTCGTCACGGTTTTGAAGACTACTAAAGCATAAGTGCTCGTGTTTAAATTAATAGCACACAGTCTGACCATTACATCTGACAACAAAAAGAAATTAATTAATGAATACTGAGGGGATATCAAATTCACATTGCATTATTCTAAGATGGGATAAAGAATGAATGTCCATATTATTCCATGTCGCGCTGGATCAGTACTCACTATTTCTGCCGAAACGTTCCTAAACTCTCTCGAGGTCTATTTCTTTTATTGCTAGTGCGGTGGGACTAAGTCCCTTGTACTGCGGCCACTTCTGGCCTATTGTACCAGCCCCAGATGATAAGTGGGGGTGATTGTGGAGTAAATTGGTGGAATGAAGATTGGCAAGGGAAACCGAAGGACTCGGACAAAACCTACCCCAGCGCCACTTTGTCCACCACAAATCCCACTTGACCAGACCCGGGATCGAACCCGGGCCGCCGCGGTGGGAAGCCAGCGACTAACCGCTTGAACTATGGCGCGGCCTTCTCGAGATCTAAGTTTGTATAACATAGCGTCCCTTCGAACACAAGAAACCCTCGTTATAATGGACTGACAAGGGAGACAGGGCGTCCGCTATTGACGACGTCCGCTACAACCGAGTGAAAGGGTATTCACGGAAGTACACCACAGCGGAAAGTCGCAAGTTCGATTTCTGTTGAGGTCATTGGATTTTTCAATTGAGCCGCACTATGGCCCTGGGGCAGACTCAGCCTCTAACAGAATTGGGTACCAGGAATCTTCTTAGGGGGTAAAGGGCGGCCGGCCGGCGCTTAAGGCTGACAATCTCACCGCCATATGTGACCCGATTGTCTAGAAAATGTAGGAGCCTCGACGTCCCACAACCCTATGGGCCTTCACGGCCTGTTACAAGGACATCTTTACCTTAATTTACACAATAGAAAACATAGCCAGTACACGCAATAAACACAGAAACACACAACGTGATTGTGTAAAGGGTTTTATATTGGGGTTCCTTACTATTTTAAGCTTTTCGGAGTCACAGCATCTCTAAAATTCACAGTTGTACACAGTCAGCTTTGTTCCGTTATATCTGGGTCCATTTGTAACGACGGCTTACTGTATTTTGGTCCACATATGTCGCTTGTGGTAACTCAGCCTACACAACGTCAAATAAAAGGACGATAAGTAAATAATAAACCGGACGGAAGGGACTGAGAAATCCCACGGAGAAAACACAGTCAGGAGAACCGGTATCTCTACCAACATCCAACTGAAAACATCCCGAACACAAGTCGAGAACGTTGCCATTCATCAACACGCTGTCTGGTCCATAAGCCAGCAAGAATTACAAATTAATATTCACAGAATTTAATCATCAATATCTAATGACATTTCCGCTTTTACAGAACCGGATTGAGTTTCATTTTCTTGGCATAACCCAAAAGGATTGCATCATTGCCGTATTTGAAACAATATTTTAAAGTACCATTTATGTACATTTCTAGGCGGCCTCTGGTATCATGATGTTCATACTAAGTTTCACAAAAATAATGTATTGGGTGGATCGTCACATTGACGGCCATCCATCCAAAAGGCCTACAGGTAAAGCCATCCCTGTAACAGGCAGTGAAGGCCCGTAGGGTTGTGAGAGGTCGAGGCTCCCACATTTTCTAGACAATCGGCACACAGATGGCAGTAAGGAGTCAGCCCTACGCGCCGGCCGCCCTTTACCACCAGGAAGATTCGTGATACTCATTTCTGTTAAGAGTCTGAGTCAACCCCAGGGCCACAGTGCGGCTGGAAGGATTAAGTAAATTGAGAAATTCCACCTCATCCGGGACTCGAACCTGCGACCTTCCAGCTTGTAGCACAGTGCCTCAACCAACTACGCTACCGCGAGGCCTACATGCCTAAGTCTGTGTTTCCTTATAACCTAAAAAAAGTGAGATAAGAGGTGTAATCAGTATTTGGTACACAACAGATGCCGTATCATTGGTCTGTTTCATGCTTACAATTGTTTGCGAATTGTAATATTTAATTATTGTTCTCCTGCAGAAGATTCATATTTACTGTTGTTCAGCTAGGATTAATTAATGTTGTTCTTTCGGGCTTCCGAATCTGAACTGAAGAAGAATCGTGCACGAAATAAAAAATGTTGGCAGTCTTAATCTCTTCCATACGGCCATACGTTTGGAAATGAAAAGACAAAAGTTAGGATCTTGACAAATAAAACATTCAAACCTTCTATCTTACACCTTAACTTTTTTTTTTGTTTGAAAAGCATTTAATGGGCTACAGGCCCACAACCGAAATGCTATAAGCTGACGAAACTAACTTCATGGAGATGAGCCCTTCTTGAAAAACTGCCAATTGTGCAGTTACTCAATAATTTCCCAGCATTTTATGGAACCCGAATGTTCATCGCCGTGGTCGTAAGGGCCCTTCACTGGTCCCTACCCTAAGCCAGATCAATCCAGTCCACACCACCCCATCCTATATCTCTTAAGGCGCGTCCACATTACTCGTGATCGTGCTAGTGCTCGTCGGGAGACTCGTTTGGCTTTTACTTGTGCTCGTAAATCTTCGTCCACACTACTTCAGTTGCTCGCCAGGCTTCGGCGCGTGAGGATCCGTATATTTACTCGTAGTGTGTATAGGCTGTAGTCGTATTTTAATTTATTGGCTATAGTTTGTAAATTAAAAATTAAAAATTTGCTTGTCTCGTGACTTGTCATATCGTCCACATTACTCGCGACCATGAGCCTCTAGATCCCTTTTAATACAATCCTCGTACCTATGTCTAGGTCTTCATTGTGGTGTCTTTCCTTCTCTCTCTCCCAGCAGAATATTATATGCACTCCCCTGCGCCCCAATTCGTGCTACATGACCTGACCACCTCATCCTTGACTTGAACATTCTAATTATACTTGGAGAAGAGTACAAGATATGAAGCTCCTCATTATGCAGTTTTCTCCAATCTCCTGTCACTTCATCCCTCTTCGATCCAAATATTCTCAACACCCTGTTCTCAAACCCCCTCAGTCTATGTTCCTCCCTTAATGTCAGAGACCAAGTTTCACACCAATACATAGCGGACCAAACTATGTGCACCCAGAATTCCATACTCAAAACAATTTCATGTATATTCACATAGCAAGAATGTATAATGTTTGTTGTTTCCGATCTGTCAGCCCGTCAGTTCCGTCCTGTCCCGTCCCGTCTCTGGCCGTTTGAAAGGTATGTGTGTAAAGAACAGCTGTCACGTTAGAAACTCATGTCCTGTTTCTATAAACATCCCTTGACTTCATAATTTTCCTAAAACAAAGAAGCATACTTCAAAACTACAATTCCACTAATACAGGAACTCTGGTATTAGAATAAATATATATTTTTCTTATGTCAATGAGGTGTTTTTCTTCTGCACAGCGTGAGGCCCGGATATCGGGCCCAGCCAGCCTCCCATACAATGGGTACCAGGGGCTAAAACGGTCGGAGCATGAAGCTGACCACTCACCTCCATCTAGTGCAGAGGTTAAGAATGATGGAGCTTTACCTTCACTCCGTCACACGTCTTCAATTCTTACTGTTTAATTAATGAAGTACAGGGATAAATTCACCTTGCCTTTCTTATGTCATGTTAACACGCTTACATTTTCTTTAATTATAACAGCAATTAAACAACATCCGAATGGTCACTATGATAATAAGGCGTTTATTGTTCACACTGAATTATCAACAGAAACGTCCCTTCCTAACGTTCATATATTATGCTACAAGTCGGAAGGTCGCGGGTTCAAGTCCCGATGAGGTCACTGGATTTTTTCAATTGACCTAATCCTTCCGGCCGCACTATGGCCCTGGGGTTGACTCAGCCTCTAACAGAAATGAGTACCAGGAATTAATTAAATAATTTTCCTGGGAAGTAAAGGGCGGCCGGCGCGTAATGCTGACAACCTTACCGCCATCTTTGAGCCGATTGTCTAGATAATGTGGGAGCCTCAACGTCTCACAACCCTATGGGCCTTCACGGCCTGTTACAGGGATAGCTTTACTTTACATGTCCTACACTGTATTTTGTTTTAGGCTCCATTAAAAGGAAGGACATTCGTTTCTTATATCAAGTGGAGCATCAAAACGTTCCTGACAAATTAATCGGTTCTTTTAGAAGAAGCACGGAATTTTACATCAATACGAGCAGTGTGAATAAGATATAAGCTGATTCTGTTCTAAGTTATAAACCTAAAAATAGAATGATTCAATATATTATCTCGTTTACGTCAGCTAAACTGAACTGATTAATGAAATGATGGTCACAAAATTATATAACAAAAAAAATGTTAAAATATATTCTCTTTTTACACATTTACAAAAAACGCCACGGTTTAATAAAGTTAAAATGTATTAGATTCTAAAGGGTTCAGATGATGGTGTATATAACACTCAGAATTACTGGGTTCTTGGGCTTTTCCCATCGTCCGGTATTCTAGAGACTTGAAAATACGACATTTCGGAAACTGGATCTGTTTCCGTCCTCGGGTAAGGGGGGGAAGACACCTACTCAGTGGGGTTCCTTAGGAAAAGCTAACCTCCAGTGATCGATGTTAGCTTTTTCTAAGGAACCACAGGACGGAAACAGATCCCCTTTCCGAAACGTCGTGTTTTCTAGTCTCTAGAATACCGGACGATGGAGAAAGTCCAGTAAGCCTGTAATTCTTAGTGCTTATATATTGCATTCCTACGTCATCTTGGTATTTATTTAGTGGATATGAAAATACATTTCTTCGCGTATTCTGTCTTTTGCATTTTATACTCAAGTCTTGCTGCAGAAATGAAAAGTAAAATTCCGTAATGCAAAGTAATGCACATTTCTGCAGTTAACGAAGCTAATCACCAAGAGATTAACGCATTATCCTTGTCCACAATTTAACCTTCCACACCCAAGAATCTGGATTTTTATTTCTCCTCTTGCTCCCACTTTGAAGCATAGGGCTGATTTCTCAGTTTCTTGATCATTTTACAGACGGTAGGACCCCTTGGACGGGCGATCAGCTCGTCGCAAGGCCTCTACCTAAACACAGGACAACATAAAAACAGAAAAACGCACACACACACACATCAAACATCCATGCCCTGACTGTGATTCGAACCCACGATCTAGTTTTCCGAGCGAGCGAAGAGAGTACATGCCTCAGAGAGCTCGGCTACCGTGACCGGCAAGACATCTGGATTATGTATATTTTTTACAGGAATGAAATTATAACTTTAAATTGACAAACACATTAATATTCCTAATTTTGTTCCGTATTCTACACATTGTGCTACCCTTCATGGTAAAAATGAACACTAATATTAGTAGCGTATGTCTACTGTTGATGGATAAACACGTTCATTATGTAAGATTTGAGGTTTTCACGGCTTGTACCGGCTCTCACGGTCTCTTCACTTGCGGATTTCTTATTTTTCTTTCTACCCTGAAGATGGAGGCGATACGTTCCTCAAAACGTCGGTTAACACCACATCTACACGGTGCCACATCCCAGAAGACTTTCTTCACGTTCATTATGTTTCGTCAACTATGCGATATGCCATGCGCGAACACCAGCCATTTCTTTAGTAAATAACGCCAAAAGAGAATTCTGAAGTAACGAAATTTAAGATTTCACCGAACATTTTCTGGATTCTTTCTACACTTAATAACCAGCTGCTTTCAAATGTCCAAAGATAAGCGTCCTTTATACATATCACAACTCTTTAAAAAGGAAAGGAAGCCGAAACGGAGAAATACCTTGGAACCCATGGAAGGCTTACATGAAGGCTTTATCCTCTGTACCAGGGGCTGACAAACATTACATCCGAGGGGGGCGGATCTGGGGTTCTGCAAGGCGGGAAAGATGTCAACGCAATGTTTTAAGCAGGTTTTAATAAATGGGTACTTTGCATAATGAACGCCATTACTGAGACCTTGATGCGACATATGGCGCTGGTTGCAGTTGCTGATAAGCTTTTCATTTTTAATTTTAAAGTGTTCATATAAATGAAAAATAACATTACACTTAAAATTTCACAATAGCTCTTGGGATCGTTTTCTTCTCACCATGAAGTGAAACAGAAAAATTACAAGAACATCTACATCAACATTATTCAGAATAAATGTAGTTACGACCAATATTTTGTTCATGAACACAGCCAGAGCATATTGTGTTTTAATTCATTTTCGCACTACAAAAACAAGGAAATTTACAGACCAAGTTTCGAATCTTTCTGCATTTAAAATCAATATGAACATGAGGAAACTACTGCATGTTTGTGTAATATTTCATTGTAAGGATGGCAAAATTTGATAAGACTGTCCTGGGGTCACTCAGCCTCTAACAGCGTTAACAGGGGATAAAGGGTAGCCGGTGCGTAAGGTTGACAATCTCACCGCCATCTGTGAGCCGAATGTCTAGAGAAAATGTCGGAGCCTCGACGTCTCACAACCCTATGGGCCTCCATGGCCTGTTACAGGGATACCTTGGCGCGTTAAGCTGACAACCTCACCGCCATCTGTGAGTCGATTGTCTAGAAAATGTGGGAGCCTCGACGTCTCACAACCCTATGGGCCTCCATGGCCTGTTACAGGGGTACCTTGGTGCGTAAAACTGACCTCACCGCCATCTGTGAGTCGATTGTCTAGAAAATGTGGGAGCCTCGTCGTCTCACAACCCTATGGGCCTTCACGGCTGTTACAGGGATGGCTTTATCTTATAGCATTGCAAAACAAAAATACCGTACGGTTTCTAGACCTGGCCACTCTAAACACAACGTGAAGTGGATTTGTTAGAGTCCATTAACTAAGATAAGGATTGTAGGCTATTTTTACGAGTTATTCGGACAAAAGCCACAAATTCACTCTACAATAACACAGCTGTGACTACTAATCCGCTACTTCATTCCATAGTTTACCTCACTTTTCCTCATGTGCAACCCAGAGCCCAGGTGTAAAAACATGGCATGTAAACTTCTTCTGCTTAACATTGACGGTTCTTAACAATCCGTAAGCTCTATGTATCCTTGTATAATATATCAATTAACAGACTGACGAGTGAATTTGGTTAAATTTAGAATTTAAATAATGATTACAATTTACTGATGAATGCTTTATTTTGGTAGAAAATTAATTATCATATGAAGTAAGGGACTAAACATGCGCTTTAGGTATACTTAAGTAATTAAACGGTTGTTTCACATAGGCTTCAGCGAATACTGAGTTGGTCAAAACATCTTCATTGGTTACATCGCGTTGTGTGTTCCAGATATGTTTAGGAATTACGTTAACAGTCAACACAACATATATATTCGCTTTTAATGTTTTACAATTCAACTTTTTATTGCTGCTAAATGTTTCGGTCGTACAAGACCATCATCACGCAGTTATATGCAGGAACACGTTTAGTTATTGAATTACCGATATGGATCCATATCAGTGCAACATGCCATATTATATACTAACAAGTAAAATTTGCCTCAAGTTGATAACTATTACAATTAAAATAGAAGATACAAAATAAGATAAAAGATAAAATATAAAAAATGAAATATGTACCACATATCAAAATATTGTGACATGTTGACCCCTACCTCCCCAGCGGTAACGTAACGCTCGCGTAATAGGCGAGTTCCCGCCCCGCCACTCCCCTCCGCGGTGACGNCAGTTGTATTCTGGCATTTGGAGTGTACTAATTGTGATACTGCAGATAGCAGTAACCGTAAATCTGTAATTTGGGTGATTGTTAAGTGCGAATGTGAAATAAAATTCGCTATACAAAATACGGCGTGAAGTTATTTGTCCCGATATACGCCCGATACGCGACAATATATTAAGTTATATAAGTGATGAATATATTACGGAAATATTAAAAAAATATTAAAAATTCTTAAAGTTTTAAAAGAATATTTATTTGTAATATTTAAGCATATTAATAATATTTTTTAAACATTTTTTTCTGTGCACTTATCAACTTTGTTTTATATTAAATTAAGCTGCGTACAATTGCATACTTTTAGATTTTGCACTCAAAAGTTTTGGTAGTTAGAAAATTATTTCAAATAAAAAAGGAACCCAATATAGAAATCTTTATGCAGTCACACTGTGTTTCTATACCTATGGCGTGGATTGGCTATGTGCTTCCGTGAATACCCCTTCACTCCGTTATATCGGACATCTGCAATAACGGGCACCCTCTTCACCCTATTACTTCGTTATAACGAGCGTTTACTCTATTAATCTCCACAATGGAATCATATCGTTGCATTATTCAACTTAAACAGGGCGTCTCGAACTTACCTAATTTCCTGAAGGTCTCCCTTTCAATTCTAGACCCGCAAAGCTGCTATCCTAATGATTTTTAGTTATATACCAAATGACACAAAAATACATGCTTGAGTATCAGCTTCAAATGGGCCGCGACCTTCAGATCCTGACGATCTATACAATTAAGAAAACGTAATTAAATACGCTAAGAAACATGACATCCCCTGGCTACTGCTTTGAAGTAGTGGGGAAGTTTGCGCGCTAATCACCCGAAGAACTATGATCGTGAGGTCGTAGGCTCCTGACAGGGTCACCAATGCTGGAAACATTGAAGGACAGGGACCAGGCGAACGGTAGCCTCTGGTCCTCCAGTTCGGGGGTTTGGCGTGAGGCTAATATCCTTGCCTTGCCAAACAGTTCGTGTAAGACAAATGATAGATTACGGGTGGATAATTTAGAATGGATGTATGTCATAAAGAAGTCAAGGCCCTTAAAGGAACGCAGGGCCAAGTAGTAAGGAATTGGCTACTAAACGGATGACCGAAGAATCGAGGTTCCACTCCTAGCAAGAGCAAGATATTTTCTCCTCTCTACGGCGTCCCAAACCGGCACTGGGACCCACCCAGCCCCCTATCCAACACTGCGATTCTTTGCCGGGCGACATAGCCCTCGAAACATGAACCTGACTACTCGCCTCCATCTTATTTATGGAGCTGAGCCCTTCTTGAGGAGAAGCCAATTCTGCAGCTATTCAAGAATTTACCAACATTTTATGGAACCCGACGGTTCATTTCCGTGTTCACAAGAGTCCTCCACTGGTCCCTATCCTGAGCCAGATCAATTCAATCCATAGCATCCCATCCTATCCCTCGAAGATCCATTTTAATATTGTCCACCAACCTACGCCTTGGTCTTCCCAGTGGTCTCTTACCTTCTGGCTTTCCCACCAATATCCTATACGCATTCCTCTTCTCTCCCATTCGTGCTACATGCCCTGCCCATCTCATCCTCCCTGACTTGATCACTCTATACTTGGAGAAGAGTACAAGTCATGAAGCTCCTCATTATGAAGTTTTCTCCAACCTCCTGTCACTTGCTTCCATGTAGTACGTAAAAAGTAAAGTTACCCCTATGCTTAACTAATTAGGCACTATGCCAAGAAGACACGTGAAGGAATGGAGGTATAGCTCCACCACTCTTGGCTTCGGCTTCACGCCCCGGCAGCTTTCACCCAGCTGAAAGTGCCCCTAGTACCCATTGGATAGGAGGCTGTATGGGCCTCAGAGTAGGTCTGGGCGCTGTTGATACATCGCCGTTGCCGGGAATCGAATTCCGGCAGTCCAGCCCGTACTGAGATAAAGACTGTCTTCAGAGTGATGCTTAATTAAGCACAAAGGTATTAAAAAACAAGCAGGCTAGGGTAGAACTGAAACCGGGAACCAGGACACAAATTGTAAATAACAGCCAAGGCTACTATTAGCCCTCTGCCTCCTCCGAGGCTCACTAACGCCTCAATACATCAACATACAGCCAGAGAACACTTCGCGCCCGTACATACGCTCACGTTACTAAAGCCATTGCTCAACTACACGTTTACATTTTACGTGGCGCACGTTTATTTAACGAGATCTGCTCTCCCACCGTAGCGAAGGAACGCTTTCTCTTCATATCGCTATATTTGTTCAGTATAGGATTCCATTCTTTTATTCAAAGGTTAATAGAGGTTGTGATTGATATTAAAGTTATGACGAATTGTGATTTGTATGATTGAAAGAGAAAGTGATTAAGGCATTATTCAAATATTCTCTCAGTCACGAAAACTGACCTAAGTGACGAAACAGAAACGCTTCAGGTGGTCAACTGCATATTAACTTCGATATCAGACAATAGGACATGTAAAACTGTCCCTGTTTCTGACGCCAAAGTTTGCCTACAGCTCCCCTAAATCCTACCCTGAGATAATACAAAGCAGTTCATGTTCTTTAAGATCCATTTTAATATTATTCTACCATCTCGACATATATATAATTTCATGTGTTTTCAACCAAAGCCGTATAGGTATATTTTCTTCCTCTCGGGGATATCAAACGCTCCTCCAACCTTTTCTTTTAAGATTGGGGTGGGGTGAGACTGATTCCCTTGATACTTAGGCCGTAAATAATCCACTGTAACAGCCCCAGATGATATGACGACAGAAACAGAGCATTTACTGCAATGATAATTGGCAGGGGAAACTCAAGTACTCGTAGAAACCCTACTCTAATGCCATTTTTTCTACCACAAATCCCATACAAGCTTACATGGAACTGAACATGAAACGCCACGGTGAGAAGCCAGCGACTAGCTGCCGAAGCCTTGTCCTCAGTCACTTAACGCCCTGAGGATCCTAATTAATAAGAATAATGATAAGATCCTTCGTTATGTAGTTTACCACCTGCTACTTCTCCTTATACAGATTTCAGGCTACAATTTCCCAGGAACAACGCTACAATAGTATTCAAGATGTTATAACAGTGAGAGATCTAATACAGTGAACCCTACTTTGGCCACCTGCGCTTCCACTAAAACCTGATCAACTTAAGGAGGTTGCAAACTTACTGAGTAAAAGGTAAAGTTGTCCCTGTGCTTATCTAATTAAGCACTAATTCATGAAGGCGTATTGGGGAGTGGATGTATAGATCCACACTTCCTTGACCTCGGCACTAGTTGGAGGTGAGTGGTCAGCCTCAGGTTCCGGCCGCTTTACTCCCGGGGATAGAGCCCCCGGTACCCATTGGAGAGGAGGCTGGGTGGTCCCCAGAGCCGGTCTGGACGACGTTGAGAAGAGAAAATTATTGACCCTACTGGAACTCGAACTCCGACCCTTCGGTCCTCCAGCCCGTAGCCAGTCGCTATACCGACTGAGCTACCCCAGCTCCTCAGTTTACCGAGTACTGAGTTAAAATTTCCTATTTTTGTGTATTATGACTACACACGTAATTGTTAGCCTATATTGCGTTTTTTTTCTTTAATTCGCTTAGTGGGGGGTGGGGTCCAACTAGATCCACTCGACACGGCGGCCACTGATTGGCCTATTGTAGCCTACCCCAGGTTATTATGATGATGGAGAATTTGATGGAATAAAGACTGGCAGGGGAAACCGAAGTACTAAGGGAAAACCTGCCCAAGCGCCACTTTCTCCACCACAAATCCCACTTGACCAGACCCGGGATCGAACCCAGGCCGCCGCGGTGGGAAGCCAGCGACTAACCGCTTGAGCTATGGCGCGGCCTAGCCTACATTGCGTTACTTTTGACAGTGTTAAGTTTTATAATGCTCTCTATTTTGTTTCTGGCCCTATAACTACTGAATGTCAAATCATTGGATCTGTGACATTTACACTTCGAAATACAAAACACACGACACACGGTAATATTAACAAGAAGAAGGTGCACCTTTTGGTGAGCTGCTGATTATCGATCTATCGCAAAGAAACTCAAGGAAACGGCTGAGTAAAAAGATTACATTTGTAGAGACGTATCATTTTTCTGTTGCCAATATACAGTGTATAATATGGACGTATATACAACTGTGTCATGAAATGGAAAAAGGGGGACAAGATACAAGGTTGAGGAACAAGTCAGAATGGTCTGGGCATCTGTAATTTAATATGATTTTGCCGGTTCCGTTAGAATCGTGGCCAACAATGAGATACGGCCGACTTTAACATGTGGCCAGCTCCACGGGTCTCACAGTATTTCAGCTTTTATTGTTTCATGAAATACAGGCGACAAATGTCTGTCTAAAATGCAAAGAAGCTTCCTAAAGCTTAACAAGACAAGCAGAGGCACCGTAGATTCTAAAGGGCTCCGACGATGGTGGATGACACACAGAATTACTGGGTTTTTGGACTTCTCCCATCGTCCGGGATTCTAGGTAATAGAGGATACGACGTATCGGAAACTGGCTCTGTTTCCGTCTTAAGGTGAGCAAGGAAGACACCTACTCAGTTGGGCCCCTTACAAAGAATGAGATTAGCTCTTTCTAAGGGGCCCAACTGAGTAGGTGTCTTCCTTCCTCACCTTAAGACGGAAACAGATCCAGTTTCCGAAACGTCGTGTACTCTATTACCTAGAATTCCGGACGATGGAAGAAGTAAAAAAACCCAGTAATTCAGAGGCACTGTGTTACTCCAGTACACAATTAAACTACTAAGATCTTATTTTTTGCCTTCACGTTTAAATCACGTTTTCAGAATAGCATTGCAGGCATAGCACAGTGTTCAAGGGAGGTTCCGATGGAGTAATATCCGTGTCATATTCCTGGCCGCATGCAAGTAGAGTTACGTAGAATGAAAGTGTTCTCATATGTTCTTGGCATGTCTCCATGGGTCAGGGTTCATAATCAGATACTATCTATTCTCATTTCAAAACGATGGGTGGAGACATGTTTGCAAACAACTAATAGCTTTGATGTAGTGGGAAAGAGAAAACTGCTCCATGAGGTTGCTAGCCAATTTAGTTTTGCTTTGAAACTGTCAATTTACATCAACTTAATTTGTGTTTAGGATGACACCTGTGGTTGACTTAGAGCTTCTCTTTCATTGCCATTCGAGACATGAAACTGAAAACTAAACAAATCTCGCAAACTAATTCAAAGCAAACAATATGGACAATCTACATTAACCTACTTACTTATAGAATTGAGCCCTTCTTGAGGAGAAGCCAAATCTGCAGCAACTCAAAAATTTTCCAGCATTTTATAGAACCCGAAGGTTCATTACCGTGTTCACAAGAGCCCTCCACTGGTCCCTATCCTGAGCCAGATCAATCCAACCCATACCATCCTATCTCCCTAAGATCCACTTTAATATTGTCCACCCACACACCCCTTGGTCTTCCCAGTGGTCTCTTTCCTTCTGGCTTTCCCACCAACATCCTACATGCATTCACCTTCTCCCCATTCGTGCTACATGACCTGCCCACCTCATCCTCCTTGACTTGATCATTCTAATTATACTTGGAGAAGAGTACAAGCTATAACTCTACATTAAGCAACCCCTAAATATCACTACCGAGTAGACTGACTTTGTATTAATGAGGTAGTAATTTCGAATCTCGGCCGAAATATCAACAATCTTGAACTTTTCCGTAAATTTCCTCAGCCCCTTAAGGCAAATAGCGAGATGATTTCCTAATTAAGTCACGATCGCTTCCTTTACACATCTTATTCGATTCGTACCGGTCTACGCTGCAGTCCTGTAGACGCCGCTCACAATGGCCGCGCAGTCTAAAACATGAGCCGTCTTCGGCCACTCAAACACTGGGATCTTGGGTTCGAGTACCACTAGAGACATGGATGTCTGTGTGCGTTTATTCTGTGTTTGTGTTACCCTGTGTGTAGGTAGAGACCTTGAAACGGGCCGATCCCCCATCCAAGATCCTACCCACTGTGTATAGGATTAAAAAACTGAAAAATCGGCCGGGAACCTGTAGATAGATTGACAGATAGTTCTATAGTACTAACACCACTCTCAAACAAACCACAAATAAATAAATAAATAGAAACTGAGTGTCCCCACTGTCAAGAAAGCACGACATTCCGTACTATCCGACTTGTTCAGAACGCTTGCAGTAACTCGGGCTATATAGCGCAGAAGGACAGGACGAGCAGTGAAATGTAAATAGCATGGAAAGAAACGGTCGTGACGCAGTTTGAGGTACTATGAAATGAGGGGTCTGGAGAGGGGACGAATATTCCGCCAAAATAGTCAGTCACTTATCGGAGATTTAAACTCCTGGATATTCCGAATACAAAGCCGAATTATCACCCACGACATTCGGGGGCACGATCATGCGCCACTTGAATTCAATTACATTTCAACATATATTCCATTAATTGTAGAATTTTTATGTGGGAGTTTATAGTCCTACGCCATCGTCCGCGAAAATACTCGCTGGGGGGGGGATAATCGGCTTAAAACAGTGCTTTTCTTTTTATAATAAATTACGAAAGTAATATCTCGTGATAAACTAGAATGCATATTAAGAAGATATCAATACTGGTTGCTGTTTTTTTTTTACTAGTCTTTATACAACACTCAGTTCCTCTCCGTTGGTCTTATATGAGGATCTTCTGACGGTTTTGTATGAAGATAGCATTTTATTAATTATAAAATTATTATGCTGGCTACTGTCCACTGTCTTAATATTTCAAATTATACGATGTTTCGGGCGAAGCGATCTAACGGGCCCAACTGAATTGGATCATTTCTCATACTTTACATCTGAAGACAAAAACAAATCTAGCTTCCGAAGTATCTTATAATTTTAAATACAGCGAAGAAAATGCACAATGCCCAACGTTTTATAATAATTGTAACGTTTCCGAAAAAAAATAACTATTATTTTACCATCGGATACAATTAATTAACTAGATGCACCTGACGATAAAATAATAACTAAGAGAGTGAGTGTAATGTGTTTCTTCCCTTATCAAACTTGCCGTTTACTCTCCAACATAACCCGCCCTCTTAAAAGCGCTACGTGTCATGTATGGGACTCACCCTGGTGGAGGAGGTGATGGGAGTCGGCGAGTTGGCTACAATGACAGCGACCTCGACGGTGTAAGTGTCGGAACCCGCTTCCCGGTCAAGCTGTGCGGCTGTAGCGAGGATGCCCAACTTCGTGTCCACGTCAAACAGACGGTCCACCTGCCTCCCGTGTGTTCCCGTCACGTTCACCACATAATACTCGAGCTCCCTGTTATCTGGCTGTCCCTTTGCTCGCACAGTCACAATGCTCGTGCCGGGAGGCTCATTCTCATACACACTGCCAGCCAACCCTGCAGCTCCCCCGCCCTCGAACACCAAACCACCCGAACTGCCGCCTCCCCCTGCAATGATGGTGATGTAGGCGTCTGTAGACTTCCTCTCTGGCTGCACAGCTTCATCTGTAGCTTTCACTTGCAGGTGATAACGGGTTTCCGGCGACGCTATGGTCGTCTTCAGCGACAGAGCACCGGAACTGCGGTGCAAACGGAAGAGGTCGGTGTCCCCGCTGACGAGTTCGTAGGTGACTAATCCGTTGGTGCTGGAATCCAGGTCCCGAGCCAGTATCTGCATTACGTGCAGGCCAGTACGAGGTAGCAGGGCGGCACTCATCGACACGAACAGAGGGGCGTTATCGTTGATGTCCTCTACGATCACTGTTACGAGCTTCTCGGCCGAGAGGCGCGTGTTCTCCGGAAGCGCTTGGTCTGTCGCCACGACGAGGAGCCGGAAAGTATCGACCGACTCGCGATCAATAGGCAGCAGGGTGTGGATCACGCCAGTGGCTGGGTTTATGCCGAAATGTCGCCTGGAGTCGTCTGGCTGCTGACGGGAGATAGTGTACTTGACCCGGCCGTTGAGACCAGAGTCGGGGTCCTCAGCTGCCACAGTCACTATGGGTGTGTGGACAGGAATACCCTCACGGATCTGCCGAACAATGGCCGTGTTGGGGAAGGCAGGTGGGTTGTCATTGCTGTCTTCAACTGCCACGTGGAATAATATCGTAGTGGAGAGGCGAGGATTACCACCGTCTGAAGCTGTGATGTTGAGGGTGTAAGTGGTTAGTTCCTCATAATCCAGGGCCTTGTGCAGGAAAAGGGTTCCGGTAAGAGGGTCCATGTGGAAGGCATCGCGACGATTACCAGCTCCGATAGAGAAAGTCACTTCGCTGTTGACACCGAGATCGGCGTCTGATGCACGGAACTGTACGAGCCTTGTGTTGATGGCTGTGGTTTCAAGCACGGACACACGGGATTCGGTCTGTGTGAACTCAGGGGCGTTATCATTCTCGTCCAGCAGGTCAACTGCAACAGTTTCTGTGGCACTGAGCCGAACACTCAGTCCGGCATCCTGAGCTGCAACACTAAGCACGTACCGTGAAGCTGCCTCTCGGTCCAGAACCCGAGCCACAGTGATCTGACCTGTAGCCTCGTCAATAGCAAACTGTCCCTGAGCATTGCCACTGATAATTGAATAGAATACGTCACCGTTGAGGCCCTCATCAGCGTCCGTAGTGGATACTCTGAATATCTGAGTGCCCACGGGAGATGCTTCAGATATCTGAACTTTATATGGAGTTCGGAGAAATTTAGGAGCGTTGTCGTTTTCATCTGTTACGTACACATTCACTTTAACTTTGTCACTTAGTCTTGTAACTCCGTTATCAGTAACGGTGGCTTCCAAAGTGACGTAGCTCTGACCGGTGCTCTGAAGAAGTTCTTCTCTGTCGAAAACATGTAGGGTCTTGATGAAGCCATTTTTGGGGTCAATTGCAAAGTCCTTCTGCGCATTGGCTAGGGAGAAAGTCAGTTCTGCATTACGTCCCATATCACGATCTGTGGCTGTAAGCTTGCCGACGAAGGAGTCCGGAGGTTCGTTTTCACGCAGCTGGAACGTGAAGGTTGAATTGGTGAACTCTGGAGCATTATCATTCTCGTCAATGACATGGACAACGACTGGCACCATGGAACTCCTCGCAGGATCGCCGTGATCTCTAGCAGTAACTGTCAAGGAGTAGTAGTCCCTGTTTTCGCGGTCCAGTGAACTCTTAACATACAGGTAGCCGTCAGGAAAGACCCCAAATTTCCCGTCGGCGTCTCCCTCAGTTATAGCGTACTGAACCAGTCCATTTGCACCAAGGTCAGCGTCTGTAGCAGCCAATGCGAAGAATCTAGCGTTGACAGGTGTCGACTCCAGAAGAGAAGTCTCGTAGGAAGTGTGATCGAAGACCGGGGTATGATCATTCACGTCCTCCACTGTGACTACCACCACGTGACGTGACGACAGTGGTGAAGGTTCTCCTGCGTCGGTTGCAGCCACTTCCACGCTCATCGTGCTGCCTGGTTCGACACGGATTGGACGATTCAGGTAAATGACTCCAGTGGACTCTGCGATACTAAACTGTTCATCTGGATTGTAGGATAGCGTGTAGGATACACGGCTGTTGATACCAGAATCCCGGTCCCTTGCGCGTGCCAAGTACACTTCCTGGCCTACCGCCGCGTTCTCCGCTAATCTCACTTCGTCCTTGTCTCTAGAAAACACTGGAGCATTGTCATTTTCGTCATGTATTGTAATGTTCACTGTTGTTCTACCATATGCGTGGCCTCTTCTCGCTATGATGGATAAGCTATACACCGCCACTTGTTCTCTGTCGATTCTACTTGCTGTTGTTATAACCCCAGAACTTTCGTCGATCCTGAAGCTCTTGTGAGGGTCGCCGTACACGATGGAATATCGTACTGCTGCCATCCCAGTTCCTAAGCCCCTTGACCTCACCTGAACGCGACCGACTCCTCTGCCTATCGATGGTGCCCTGTCACCATAATCCTCGGCGATCTGGAACTCGTAGCCACTGTACGACTCAAACTCCAGTTCTTCCATTCTGCTCTCCTTAACGATCTCTACTTCTGCATCCTTGAGCGCTTTCCTGTCTCCACCGTCCATCGCCGTTATTACGAGCTTGAACAAGGCGTTCTGCGTCTCCATAAGCGATGCTTTCAGAGTCAACACACCTGTCGACTCGTTGACACCAAACATGTCTCTCATCTCTCCAGTATCCTGCAGAGCGAACCTGATAACAGCATGCTCCTTATCATCACGGTCAGTTGCCGTAACTTGGAGAATAGAAGAGCCAACAGGAAGATTTTCTGGCACAGACGCAAAGTATAGCTGTGGATAAAACTCAGGACTGTTGTCGTTGATATCCAGGACGGAAAGAAAGACTGTAGCTGTAGCGGACTGTGGAGGAACTCCCTGATCACGGGCTATCACATGGATCTCATAGCCTGGCACTGTCTCCCTATCGAGGACAGTCCGAGTTGTGAGCTGGCCTGTCAGAGAATCCAAAGCAAATACGCCAGGATAGCGTTCCACAAGCTTATACGTAACACTGCCATTAGTTCCTTGGTCGTGGTCAGATGCGGTCAACATGGCGACAAGTGTGTCTGGTGCAGTGCTTTCCGAAAGGGACACGTTGATACGCTCCTCTGAGAAGACCGGTTTCTCGTCATTTTCATCGAGGATTGTCACTTTCAACTGTGTGTAAGCCCACTTAGGATTCGGACCTCCGTCTCTGGCTGAAATCCTGAGCTCCACTGTATCCTGCACTTCCCGGTCTAGTGGAGCCCGAGTCGTTATCAGGCCCGAGTTCACATCCATCTCGAACCAGCGATGCTCGTTGCCGGACACAAAGGCGTAATAAATCTGAGCGTTGACTCCCGTGTCCTCGTCTGTTGCCGTTATGCCAGCAACGTACGTCCCTGGAGGAGCCAGTTCGCTAAGAACCGCGGAATACTCACTCTTCTCGAACACTGGTTCGTGGTCATTGACGTCGTTCACGTGTATCACGAGGAAGGCGGTTGCTGTCCGTGGCGGCTGACCTTTATCTCTTGCTACGACCGTCAGGTTGTATTTGTTCACCTCTTCTCGGTCCAGTACCCCATGAACACGGACGATGTCAAAACTAGGGGTGTAATCCAGACGAAAGTGGCCCAGCTCATTTCCGGCCTTTATTTCCACCGTGGTATCACCATTCAACCCCTCGTCAAGGTCAACAACTGACACTGCCGCCACAACAGAACCATTCACAGCGTTCTCGTCCACGGTAGCAAAACCAGCTGTAGAGGGGAAATATCGGAACCTTATTACAGGATCGTGATCATTTGCGTCCACAAGATTGACAGTGACGTAAGTTCGACCGTCTTGTCTTGGTGATCCGTGATCCCGAGCAAACACGGTAAACACACAGCTCTTGGGACAGCCGCCCCCTCCAGAAGGTCTTGTTGGCAGCTGGGGACAACTCTGTTGGGGACAGTCTAGTGTCTCTGTCGTGGATATGACGCCAGTCTCAGGATCGACCCCGAACTGCCTCTCCGTGTCTGCTAGATAATATGTGATCTTGGCATTATCACCCACGTCACTATCGGTTGCCATGACTTGAAGGACAGGAGTTCCGGGAGGCACACTTTCATTCAGAGATACTATGTAATCGCTGTGGTCGAAGATGGGCGGGTTATCGTTTACATCCAGAATGGTTACATTGACCTCAAGGTAGCCGTATCTCGGGGGGTCTCCACCGTCTCTTGCAGATATGTTCAGCTGATAAAAAGCCCTGGTTTCTCTGTCCAATTTCCCTGTTGTTTCTAAATGGAGATATGTGATTTCGCCGCTGGGATTTGCAGTGACTACAAGCCGAAATTTATCATCTCTGTTGCCGGCAACTATCCGATAGTCATCAGACACACCATTTGTTCCCGAATCGCGGTCACTCGCCGTGTCCAACAATAGCCGTGTGCCGGCCGCCGCGCTTTCGGAGAAAGTAACCGCTATGCTGGGCTCCGGGAATTCAGGCGTGTTATCGTTTACATCTATAACAACAATACGCACTTCGATTGGGTATGTGGGCTGACTGGATAGCACAACGAGGTCATACCTATCGTTTCGTAAAGATTCACGGTCCAACACGACCGTTGTGTGGATTTCTCCTGTGTTCGAATCGAGAGTGAATTCCCTTGGCGGTTCGTTAAAACGGTAAGTAAAGTTTGGTTTTATTGGGATGGTGCCAACAACAGTGCCACGGGGCTGACCCTCCAGTATTTCTAGGGTGACCCTCGTGTCGACAGCACGAGACTGCATCTCGCCGAGTTGCTGGCCCTGCACTGATACAGTAGCGGCGGCCACGTGGACCAGCAGGTACCAACACCACGGCCGCACCATCATTGCATTCACCGATGTTCACAACGCGGTCCTTCTCTCGCTGATAATACACAGAAGTCGCATGTTTTAGCCCCCACACATCATTACGACAGCAACCCAACTTACTGTTGGCGGAACTGTTTTCTTTCCAGATTAACATACACTGGTCGATAAGCTTATTCCAAAACGCGATAATAGTTATATATCGACGAAGTCCGTATCGATACGACACCGCGAATTATTTTACGTCACATCTGTTCACGCGAAAAAACGAATCGACGAGCCGAAGACGCACTAATTTCCGCGCACACGCACAAACACACCGCACGTGTCTCGTGACAGCAAACCCGTATTCTTTCTTATTACTGAAGTTAATCGTGAGCTGGCCGGCACTTGTTGCTTGCTGCCTGCCGAAGAAGACTGAACATTCTTTCCCCCCCGTTCCCTCCTTGTACCCCCCAAACTTCTCTTCTTCAGTATCTCTTTCTCTCTCTTTCGTTTTCTTCTCTTTTCTCCCGGCAGGGGATTACGGCTGAGAATAGATGGGCCTTCCTCCGAGACAGGTATTCAACATGGCTGACTGACTGACTGTTGCCATGAGGCGACCAACCTTCAAACATCGGAAGATAAGAAAAGAGGCTTCGAAAAGTAACTGTCAAAATTATGTCTTTTATGAGAACATATATAGTCACTGGTGGATAAAATGTTGTTAATTTAGTTTAAATTAACTGAATAATGCGTCTTAATTACACTTTTTTTTTCTTCTTTTATTCGATATTTTTGTTCTGGCCGTAATATAATTTCGTGGAATACATAAATCAAGAACTGCCACTGATATCCTGCACTGATATGCGACTGGCACATGCGTATTAAGTATTGCAATATCACAGCTCTAATTCTCTCTTCCACTTTCGAATATTTAATTTTAATTAATTTCATAAAGAGAAACAAACTGATGTCACTGATGTATCACACGTGTCACGAGATTCGAGACGTCTGGTTCTGGCAACATATGCAGGCACTCACTCCACCTGTTGACAACACTACCATGTGTCTGCACCCAACTGTTGTTATTTTCGTGAACCATCATCTTCCCAGAAGTAAATGCCTTTGAACTTGTCTCGCAGAAAGCAACATCCCAGCAGGTGTTTAAAAACAGCAATCAATAAACAAACCAAAACCAATTTCATCCAACATCGATTGTCTAATCAACATCTTTTCACGTCATGACATCTTCTGACACTATACAGTCCTTCAATCCACTCGTTTCTATGACAACAAACACACGTCACTGTTGATGAAACAAGCGAACTACGCGAGACCTGCTACTCTTGCCGACTGGTTACCGTTGCCGCCAGAGCAGAGCTACAAACTCTTAACCTCACTCCACTCTTGCCTCTTTCTCTCTCTCTCTCTCTTCTTCAGGCTAGTAACTCCAACTACCGAGAATAAGAAATTCTCTTCTTCTCTTTCCATTCTTTTCCCCCTGAGCCACCATTACATTGACGGCAGCATAAAAGAGTGAGAGGGGAACAGTCTTCCACCAATCAGGCGACTTCTACCATACCTACAAGGTTGCCAGACGGTACCTTTTCTTAAGAAGTCCGAAGTCTTGGTATAATAACAAAACACGTAAGATAAATACAGTTCAAGAGCCTTTTATTTGCGGAAAAATATAATTTGTTCGGTAGCTGCAGTCAATTTATCCGTCCATTTTTAATTAACATATCTGCTAAGCCCGCTATGCTGTAATCTATATCCTTCTGTCCGAGTCACAAGCAAAGTAGCTAGAACTGAGAACAGAATATGTTCAGCCATAATTTTCAAGTTACTTTTTTTTTCATGACTCTGTATCTACTGCACAATATAATGAGAGGTCAAAAGCAAAAATGTCAGTTTTATTACTGGTATATTCATAGAGGCAAAGGTGATGACTTATTTTAAAATCTTAACAGTGGGGTTTACCTGAAGTGTCAGAAGAAATCCACCAAGTTTCGAGGCACTTGGTATTTTTGCGGGGTTGGGAGTGTCGTGGCTATTGTGCTGTGTGCTTTTTAAGTCCCCGTGGTGATGAGAATAATACCGAACCGGACCATATTCTAAACCAAGCAAGTCCAGTGCACATTCTCAAAGCCTAAGTATTTAAGATCCATTTAATATTATCTTCCTATCCACGCCTACGTCTCCTAAGTTGTCCTTATCGGCTTTCTGAATAAAATTTTGCATGCAATTTTCGTCTTTATTTAGGCAGATATGCTTATATGCATTTATTAATTTACTTATTTGTTTACGAGTTGTTTAACGACGCTTCCAATAGCTCGAACTGTATAGTTTCGAGAGTACTATAACCGCCCATTTCATACTCATTGATTTCATCTCCTTACAGTATTTAGGGAGCCATGTCTAGATAATGTGGGAGCCTCGACGTCTCACAACCCCATGGACCTCCACGGCCTGTTACAGGGATACCTTTACTTTTTGCATTTACAGTATTAATTGAAGGGCAAAGATAATGAGACATCATATTGTTGCATTACTCTTATAACAGGAACATGAGGTAGCGTAGTTGGTTAAGGCACTATGCTACAAGCCGGAAGGTCATGGGTACGATTCCCGTTGAGGTCACTGGATTTCACAATTTACCTAATCCTTCCAGCCACACTATGGCCCTGAGGTCTATCCAGTCTCTAGTATCAGGAATTTTCATGGGAGTAAAGGGTGGCTGGTGCGTAAGGCTGACCTCACCGCCATCTATGAGCCAAATGCCTAGAAAATGTGGAAGTCTCGACGTTTCACAACCATGTGGGCCTCCGCGGCCTGTTATAGGCCTAGTTTTAACTTTTCACTCACATAAGTGTATTTATTTTCTTATTTCGACCAAAAGTCAAGTATACTTAAAAGCTTACTTAAGTATACTTAAGTATACTTAAAAAGCATACACACCTCTATCACCTGGAATAACCTTATTTTAGCAGATTCCAATAAACTGGAAAATATACTAAACAAGTTTTGCCAAGTTTGTGTTACAACCTATTTCAGTCGCTCCTATTTTTCTCGTAACTATGATTCGATTTTTTTATAGTTTAAACTTCAGAACACTTCGCTCCACACGACGGCAGCTCCGTATTTCACTTATTGCTAAATGTTTTTGAGGACAAAATTAAGTGATACTCTATTATGGATGCCGCTGGTCTCCGTGTGCCCTCTAAGCAAAATAGAGAATTTTACACTTTTAACGTGAGCAGTGTTTCAAGAGTTAATCCTTCGACGAGGTGTGTCACGGATGCAAACAGAATTCGTCTGTTTCTAGACATTTTCAATAAACACGTCTTGTCATCTCCAGGACACTAGATGAATTCTCAGTCATACTGAGTTCACTGTTTCCGTTAAAGTATTAAAGTCAAACTTTTTGCTATAGTTTTGAGTTATTTACGCATTATACGCTACTTGCTGCTGGCAAACACTCAAACAAAGGAACTGAATTACCATTATTATTATTATTATTATNGTTCCAGACCCACTACTTCTCAGAAAATCTGGTAGCGCCGGGAATCGAACCCGGGACCTCTCGATCTGTAGCCAGGAACTCTGACCACTAGACCATAGAGGCGGTCTTTATTATTATTATTATTATTATTATTATTATTATTATTATTATTAATATTATTATTATTATGCGACGGTCGTGGAAAACTATGTACTAAAATGCGTTTAACATAATTTCGAGATTTCAGCGCTTACAGCATATATGAAAATGGCAGACCTTATACAAATTTGTAACCTTCTAGTGTCGCTCCTATATTGAATTTTAATTGTCATTTATAAGTGGAACTCGTCGCAGCGTTTAGATGTTCTTTACCGTAGATGAACTGCTCCCCTGACATGTGTATCAATGCAGTGCGCTAGTAGTTCTGTGGAGCTGCTACAGATGGCACACCATGGCGATGTGCTTGCGAGTTATCTGTAGGCAGATTACTAAAACTTCTTTCACCTCACAGCTAAATTGCATTACGCTTTCGCATGGAAAAGTAAACGCGTAGAAAAAGGTTGGAAAGTCTTATCCTTAAGGGATGATACGTGGGTCTGTGTGCGTTCTATAAGCCTCAACATTGTGTAACACTTTAAATAAATCTTACCGCTCAGTAAACAAACTCTCAAGAGTGAAATCTTACAAGCCCGGAGCAAAATGTTTTGTCAGAATTGTTTTTAATAAAACTGAAAAATAGTATATATTTATTTAACTTTACATTATCAGTATTGGTAGCGTCGCTAAGTAACCAACTAAAAAAATTATATTTATCTACATACTTAAATATTTATTTATTGCGTCACTTCTTTTACCTCTTTAGTTGTTTGCTTATTTATTCGTTGTTTTTATGTATTTATTGATATGAATGCGCAAAACTATTTATTTGCTGCTTTAGTAGGTTTATTTCTTTGGTAACTTTCTTATTTATGCATTCATTTATTTACATAGTCACGTGATAGAGTGACTATAGACGGGATTTGTATTGGTAATTGGATTTATTGAACTCTTACAAGTCCGTGACTAAAAGTAATTATAACCGTTTCACTAATTCACACACTTCACAAGTCAGCA
Organism: Cryptotermes secundus; assembly: GCF_002891405.2. Taxonomy (NCBI): domain Eukaryota; kingdom Metazoa; phylum Arthropoda; class Insecta; order Blattodea; family Kalotermitidae; genus Cryptotermes; species Cryptotermes secundus. The sequence continues at coordinate 480,901 of NW_019720169.1, forward strand.
GAGCTCACACTTAAGTCTTTTCACCCTGCTAGAATCTTCACTAGCCGTTGCTTGGTAGCTGCTTTCAACAACGGACGTCCCCCTTCCTTTGGGTTCCAAGTAGTTACGTTCTGTTAAGTGTTCAATAAATCCAATTACCAATCCCAACCCGTCTATAGTCACTCATACACGTGATAAAACTCAGTGATTACAAAGACTGATCAAAATTCGCATAATTTTCAAAAGGTCGGTTATATACAGAATTTTCGTGAGACGAGACTATCATGTCAGGAACCCGAAAATCTGTGTTGCTTTCTAATCGTTAAGGCTCCATTTCGAATGTTGCGTTAAAATGGTATACTGAAACTTTGGTTTCCTTTCTCAATGAAGTTCGAGTAGCGCATAATTTAGAATAATGACATTAAGGCAGGAAACTAAATACGGGCCTATCTCGGTCTAACGTTTGCAGTTACATCTCTAATTAAATCCATCGGGCAGGGTCCTTCTTGAGAAACTAGCAGTCGCTCAGCCAGTCAAGACAACCCCCGTTTTTTATCTTACCCGCGCACACTCAGCCCGCCACTCACGTGCCAGATGAATCCAGTTCACACCGTCACGCCCTGTCCGACACTGTCATATAGTTCAGGCGGTTAGTAGTCGGCTTTCCACCTCAGAGGCCCGGGTTTGGTCCCAGGTAGATCATATGGGATTTGTGGTGAATAAAGTGGCTCTGGGGCAGGTTTATTCCGGCTGATTCTGTTTCCCTTGCTAATTTTCATTGCATACCACCACTCCATATTTATTAATCATCCTATTCTAGTCCCGATACTAACAGCGTCGTTAAAAAACTAACAAAGAATACATAAAAAAAACACCTCACGTCTCGTTTCTTTGTTTCATCAAAATCTGCTAAATTAATCATACAGCGGAAATTTGTTCACAAGTAAGTGAATATTTGTATGCCTCAGATTCGCGTGTTTAAAATGTTGTGTTGACAGGAATATAATATTATCCAGTGTTTTACACATCAGGATGCGACAAAATATGAATTTAAATTTAGCAAAACTGAGTCAACCTAAATGTATGCTAATATGATAAAAAAAAAGGTAAAGCCATCCTTTGGAGGCCCATTGGGCTGTGAGACGTCGAGGTTCCCACATTTTCTAGACAATCGGCTCACAGATGGCGGTGAGGTTGTCAGCCTTACGCGCCGGCCGCCCTCTACTCCCCCGAAGAAGATTCCTGGTACTCATTTCTGTTAGAGGCTGAGTCGACTCCACGGCCATAGTGCGGCTGGAAGGATTATGTCAGTTATAATGACCTCATTGGGAATCGAACCAGCGACCTTCGGGCTTGTAGCACACTGCCTGTACCAACTACGCAACCACGTATCTCTTGCTGGTATGATATTAAAATCCTTACAGGCTTTCATTACACAACTTTCTTCATTACCATCCTGACGGTTAAACACGCGTTAAACTCACTTCATTCATTAGCATTCCGAGAGCGTCGCAGTGTCCTGAACAGAGCTCTTGAGATGTTCTAATCACCCGGGCACGAGGGGAGACGCTGGCCGCAACAGAGATCCACAAGCACAAACAATACGAAGGCCATGATCCCTCCATGATACAAAGTTCATTCATTCTTCACTTTCTCTGGCGCTGTCTCATGATCGTTAGCAGGAGCCTGCACAGATCTGGCATCCATGGTACCTACTGAAAGAGCTACGTTGGAGCAGAGAGCCGTGAGGAGGAAGAAGAAGTTCCTTTCTTTCTTTTCTATACAGCATACGTCGTCTGTTGTTGGGATGGAGATGACATACACTCAGATACTGCATTCTTCAACAGCCTCCTCCGCTCTCCGGAGCTTTATATTCTCGAGTGATGGACCACAAACGACGCTCCTTGCGCATGTGCAGAGAGTGTACGTAAGGAAGCAACATGCGTGCGTATTCCAACAAACCACAGTCCAGCACGGGTATAACATATTTTTTTATCCGTCTTTTCCTTGTTGTAGACTCAGTGTTTCAATGTGACAAGTAATCGAACGGGATTTAACAATTTTAAATGCATGCTAGTTCGTGAGCGATAACTAGGGTTCACAATCAGCTCATTTGTCTCGAATTCGAAAACTTGGATTTTATAGTATCTTACAGTACGTGTCTAGAAAACCGAGATTTACGGCCGTGGGGATCCGTTGCGCTGACCACGTGACACCCTCTATCCGGTAAAATTGGAACTAACTTCGCCGACAAGAGTCGGTCGCTCGGTCGGTATAGTTCACTTGCGGACTAAAGCCAAGGAGTTTTTTACAGTACGTGTCGCAGTTCTTCAGTCAGTAGCGTCTGTCTCCTGCAGAAGTTCAACGAGCTTCAAGTGCTCATGGACCGGATAGTGCCCGAATCGTACGGAACAGGGCGCTTTAACCTATTTTTGTGCGATAATGACACCAGTAAGTAACTTGCCACTGTGCTGAATTAAGTACTAGGCCATGAAGAAGTATGGGGAAGATGATGCATTGATCCACATATTCTTGACCTATGACACCAGTACTAACAAGTAAATTAGCTGATATTTCTACAATTACGTTATCGTATTACACATCGGTAAATTAAGGTAAAAACTTTTCCCTGTGCTTAACTAATTATACACTACGCTATGACGATGTATGGTGGAATGGGTGTATAGATCCACGTATTCTTGATATCGGCACTAGTTGGAGATGAGTGGTCAGCTTCACGCCCAGACCGCTGTACCCTCAGGGGAATAAGCCCCCCCTCCCAGGACACATTCGATAGGAGGCTGGGTGGGCCACAGAACCTGTCTGGACGACGTGCAGGGGAGAAAAGTCTTGGCCCAAAAATACTCGAACTCCGAACTCTTGATCGTCCAGCCCGTAGCCAGTCGCTATACCGACTACACCACCCTGGCTGCCTATCCGTATTACAAAATTGTCCCTGTACTTAACTAACTAAGCACTACGCCATGAAGGCGTATGGGGAAGTGGATGTATAGATCCACGTACTCTTGACCTCGGCACTATTTGGAGGTGAGTGGTCAACTTCACGCCCCTGCCGCTTTACCCCGGGGGAAAAAGCCCCCTGTACCCATTGGATAGGAAGTTGGGTGGACCCCAGAGCCAGTCTGGACGACATGGAGAAGAGAAAATTCTTACCCTACCGGGAGTCGTGGGTCCATACATCCACTTCCCAATACGCCTTCATGGTGTAGTGCTGAATTTGTTAAGCCCAAGGACAACTTTATCTTACTCCCTCTTAGGTGCAAATAATAGGCTTCATAACATGCTTACCATTTTTAACAAATAAGAAAATAATATATATATAATTATTTTACATATATCAATATAATATGTATAATATTATATGCAATGTGCATAATGAATCTCTGGCGATATTATGGGAATTGTGCTTACACCTTGGCCGTAGTCATCTTAGAATATTTTCTGGCGATACGAAGAAAAGCGGCGAGTTCATTTCGTCGTTGAAACACTTGTAGACTAAAGGAATATTCCCATAGACTCCTGAGCATGCTGGTCTGTGGTGATGTACCATTTGCAGGAAGCCAGTCGTAATGAAGGGTCAATGCCCTATATTTTGAAAGCTACAGTGTATGCTTTTGAAATATCTGCTCCAAGCATAATCTTTGCTCCTTTTTTTTTTCTTCGTTATGAAGTTAACTGCGTCTTCGAGGCAAAGGAATGTTTTGGCAGGCTTTCATCACTGTTCATGCGTGTGAGTCCACACTCCACGCCCCACACCGCTGCCTCAAGTTGTCTGCATTGCAAGCGAGAGTACTGTACAGACGCAAGGCCTTCAATTGCCATAACAACCACCCCCATGATTTAGCTCTTTATTTTTTATTATGCATTCTTTGAAGAGTAAAAAAAAAATAACGCTTCGTGTAAAGGTCACGTCTATCCACCTAACCGTCTGTGTGTGACCCAGTGTCCGCGCCTAAACCTTTCAACCGTTTTTTTATTACGTTCTCATATACGTATGCCGTATATATGAAACTATATTGTGACTGCAGAAATTCGACCTCGAAATCAAGACAAAGTTACAGATTCCGAACTTCTCCCCGAAATAGAAAAAGTAGTTTTTGGCCTATTTTCCTTATTTTGAATGGTATGGTCTCAGGTGGCATGACATACATACAAAATTTCATAAAGACTCGTTCAGCCATTTAAAACTTGTTAGGGGGGACACACAGACACACACATACAGCATGGAGATCGCATAAGCCTACTTTCAATCTTCAAAATAAGAACAGTAGGATATAAAAAGTAGGCATATGTGATCTCCATGTTGTCTGTGTGTCTGTGTATCTCCTCCTATCAACTTTTGAATATCTGAACCAATCTTTCACCTTCGTGAAAACCTCAGATCTTACATACATTGCATTAATTTTCTGTGATTTATGGAGCCAACCTCCCTAAATAAAATTAGACATACCCAGTCTAGTATGGGAACAATTGACGTACACCGTACACGAACTACATTCTAGTTTCAACATAGTTCCGGCATTAATACGCCGATTTCAAACGCAAACATACTTATATGGGACTTTTCTTCCGTAAGGTTCCATATACAGTCAGGGTAGCGAAGTCGCTATACCGACCGGCTACGGACTGGACTGAGAGGCCGGAGTTCGAGTCCCGGTAGGGTCAAGAATTTTCTCTTCTCCGCGTCGTCCAGACCGGCTCTGGGGTTTGCAGGGCATGTAGCACGAATGGTGAAGAGGAATGCATATAAGATATTGGTGGAAAAGCCAGAAGGAAAGAGACCACTGGGAAGACCAAGGCGTAGGTGGATGGATAATATTAAAATGAATCTTAGAGAGATAGGATGGGATGCTATGGATTGGATTGATTTAGTTCAGGACATGGACCAGTGGAGGGCTCTTGTGAACACAGCAATGAACCTTCGGGTGCCATAAAATGCTGGGAAATTCTTGAGTAGCTGCATATTTTCTGGCTCCTCAAGAAAGGCGCAGCTCCATAAGTAAATAAGAAAGTAAGTAGAGATAATTTAATACTATTAAGGTACTTTGTTAGTTGTTTGTATTGGTGGGAATTGTGGTATCTTATTTTGAGAAAATATCTTAAATTATACGTTTTTGAACACAAAGTGCGCGCCCATACTCGTGAGACATTTAAATATGGTCGTGAGTCCCGCGGGACTCGGAACGAAGAATGACTGTGCTGGCGAATCCAGCAGAAATTTACCCGACTGAGACGACAAAAATTCTCTGGATAATACTTGGATATAAGAAGAATGCAACAAGTGAGCAACTGAGGACATCACATAAAACCCGAACCGCTGCTGCCGCTTCGCGAACTACACTTTGGCCAGTGTGCTAAGTGACTGACTTACTTATGGAGATGAACCCTTTTTGAGGAGAAGCCAAATCTGCAGTTACTCAAGAATTTCCCAGTATTTTATGGAACGCGAAAGTTCATTATCATGTCCACCAGAGCCCTCCACTGGTCCCTATCCTGAGCCAGATCAATCGAATCCTTACCATCCCATCCTATCTTTCTAAGAATCATTTTAATATTGTCCACCCACCTACGCCTTGGTCTTCCTAGTGGTCTCTTTCCTTTTAGCTTTCCCACCAATATGCATTCCCTTTCTCCCCCATTCCAGCTACATGCCTTTACCAACTCATCCTCCCTGACTTGATCGTTCTAATTAAACTTGGAGAAGAGTACAAGTTATGAAGCTCCTCATTATGCAGTTTTCTCCAAGACTTGTGTTTAATATATATATACATATATAAACGCCTTTCTTACGTGTTTAAAATTTAAAAAGCGTAAAAATACATAAATTTAGAATAAACTCGAGGACATGCAGTTGCAATCGGTTCAGTAAATTTGGCAGTGATATAATTATACATCAGACTATCTGTTCACCTAATTCAGTGAACATATGGAGGCTAGGTGATGCTAGGTTTCTGAGAAAAGCAGCCATATCCGCCCAGTTTCCTATACAATGGGAACCAGAGGGTGTTTCCCCGGTTTATAACAATCTCTATGCATGGTGTCCCAGGGAGCTCATATTATCGGTCATTCTAAGCAGAAAAGTATATACGTACATGCGTCCTATTCCGAAAGGTTTCCGAAGATAGAGCTATTTCATGGTGCAGTACACTGTACGGACGAGCAACACGCCATGGCCTCACACGAGCTGCAAAGTGCATTGATGTTGACGGTGGAATTTTCGGAAATGTATTACACTGGGGTAAACTGTACCAACTTTGTCACTTGAACAATAAATACCGGTATAAAAACAGTGCCGGTCACGGTAGCCGAGCGGTCTAAGGCATGTACTGTCTTCGCTCGCTTGGAAACCGGGATCGTGGGTTCGAATCCCACTCAGAGCATGGATGTTTAGTTTGTGTGTTTGCGTTTTTCTGTGTTTGTGTACAGGTAGAGGCCTTGCGACGAGCTGATCACCCGCCCACGGAGTCCTACCGAATGTGTAAGATCTAGAAAAACCGAAGTGAACGGAGAAGTTCATGGAGGTAGGCCTAGGCCCACAGGGGCTGTAGTGCCAAGGTAAAATAAATTAGTAACAGTACGTAATATCTCTCTTATCAACAATTTTAGAACTGTACAGTGAAATAGCTGAAATGGCTGAGTGGACCCATTCCAGACCCACTACTTCTCAGAAAATCTAATAGCGGCCGAAATCGAACTCTGACCACTATACCACAGAAGCGGTTTCTAAATACATCTGGTATTACAAAAGAATACCATTCCTACTCCCCCCCCGGAAAGGTGTTACATTCGATTGTCCATAACGACCACTCGCTGTTTCTGTAAGTGTTTGGTTCTTATTCACGCGGTGAATTCTCCACGCAATGTCGCAATACATTTATTTCCCTCACAACTACTGCTGCTGCGCTTGGACTCCATCTATTGATGCCGCGCTGTACCACGACACTTCACGAGTACTCTATGGTTTTGTTCGTACGGTGCCGTCGCATTTTATGCAATCATGCGTTCTGCAGACCTCGTATAATTGAAGGCAAGTTCTAAAACATGTTACTCTTGTGGAATTCTTTTTTTTTTTGGGGGGGGGGGNTAATTTTTTTTTTTTTTGGGGGGGGGGGGGGTTGATTCTCATTATTTCATACTTTGTGCTTAAAGTGAGATTATATTAATATTTTTATATCTCAGTATTTTGGGGGCACGCGGTAGCGTAGTTGGTTGAGGCACTATGCTACAAACCGGAAGGTCAAGGGTTCGACTCCCGATGAGGTCATTGGATTTTTTTTTTTTTTTAAAATTACTTAAACCTTCTAGCAGCACTATAGCCCTGGAGCCGACTCAGCCTCTAACAGAAACGAGTATCAGGAATCTTCGTTGGGGTAAAGGACGGCTGACGCGTAAGCCTGACAACCTTACAGCCATATGAGAGCCGACTGTTTACAGAAAATGTGGGAGCCTCGATGTCTCACAACCCTATTGGCCTCCACGGCCAGTTACAGGGATAGCTTTATCTTTAAATCGCACTGTATATTGAAGATTTCTGGTTTGAATTACGCCCTTACCGACTTTTTTTGACTGAGATAATCTCATGGTTTCCGAAGTGGACCCTGAAAGGAGCCAAGTACATTTACTTCTATTTCCTGCCGCAATGGGTGTGAAACTTGGTCTCTGACCTTAAAGAAGGAACATTCACTGAGGGTGTTGTGGAGAATATTTGGACCGAAGAGAGATGAAGTGAGAGGAGGTTGGAGAAAACGGCATAATGAGGAGCTTCATAACTTGTACCATTCTCCAAGTATAATTAGAATGATCAAGTCAAGGAGGATGCGGTGGGCAGGTTATGTAGCACGAATGGGGGAGACGAGGAAGCGCATATAGGATATTGGTGGGAAAGCCAGAAAAAAAGAGACCACTGGGAAAACCAAGGCGTAGGAGGGTGGACAATATTAGAATGGATCTTACAGAGATAGGATGGGATGGTATGGATTGGATAGATCTGGCTCAGGATAGGGACCAGTGGAAGGCTCTTGTGAACACGGTAATGAACCTTCGGGTTCCATAAAATGCTGGAAAATTCTTCAGTAGCTGCAGAATTTGCGGCTCCTCCAGCAGGGCTCAGCTCCATGAGTAAGTAAGTAAATAAGTAAGATTTCGTGCCGCAAAGAAGTCCTCTTAAAAGAAAAGTTAAATTAGACAGGGAAAATGAAAGCAAAAAAAAAACTGTAAAAATGCCTACGTGAACAGTGTGCTCTAGACGAAAAAGTCTAGGGTTACAGTTTCTAAACCTAATTTTTTTATTGCTAGTGGGGTGGGACAAAGTCCCTTGTACTGCGGCCACTTCTGTCTTGTTGTACCAGACCCAGATGATAGATGAGGGTGATTGTGGAGTAATTGGTGGTATGAAGATTGGCAGGGGAACCCGAAGTTCTCGGAGAAAACCTGCCCCAGCGCCACTTTGTCCACCACAAATCCCACTTGACCAGACCAGGGATTGAACCCGGGGCGCCGCGGTGGAAAGCCAGCGACTAACCGCTTGAGCTATTGCGCGGCCTTTCTAAAGCTAAGTAAATAAGATCACAGAACGTTAGAAAAATTTATTATAACCCTTTTTTTTAATTCTGACATCACGTGTTCAGTGAATGAGTGTCGTTATAGATGTAAAACTTCAAGAATTATTTCGGCTATGGAACAATCGATTAATCAGGCCGATTATTTAACCGTGATAATTCATACAAACAAATCTGACACCGTATTTATCTGTCAATCTGTCCATTCACGTGTCAGCTCATGTAACCGTTAGCTGATATCTCATTAATCTCTGTCGGACATTGATGAAAGTGTAGAAGGAAGGTGGAGACAAAATACGAACTTATCTTCATGTAAAATGTAAGGGCAAGGAGCATCACAACCACAACAAAAACAACATCCAGATGTTGAAATACTGTCCTTTGTCTATCGTGATGCGTAGCCTGTTCTGGAGCACTGACTAAAGCACAAGAACCCACACCGTCCCTCAAAATAGCTGTATCCGTAATTGTATCAACTATACATGGAGGTTTCGCTTTCACCACAAATCCAAATAACATCACTCACTCACGCATTCATGGAGCTGAGCCCTTCCTGAGAAGCCACCAATTCTGCAGCTACTCAAGAGCTTCCCAGCAATTTATGGAATCCAAAGGTTCATTACCGTGATCACAAGAGCCCTTCACTGGTCACTATCCTGAGCCAGATCAATCCAATCAATACCATCCCAGCTTATCTCTCTAAGATCCATTTTAATATTGTGCACCCACCTACATCTTGGTCTTCATAGTAGTCTCTTTCCTTCTGGCTTTCTCACCAATATCCTACAAGCGACCGCCTCTTTTCGGCGAAGTTAGTGCCGACTTTAGTGGATAGAGGATGTCGCGTGGTCATCGCAACGAATCCCCAGGGGCGTTAATCTCGGTTTTCTGGACCGGAGCCGCTATTTCCTTGAACCAGCTCCTCAATTATCATCCTCACGAGGCTGAGTGGACACCGTTCCAGACCCACTACTTCTTAGAAAATCTGGTAGCGCCGGGACTCGAACTTGGGACCTTTGGATATGTAGCCAGGAACTCTGAGCACTAGACCACAGAGGCGATCCATCCCTTACACTAATGTTATAAATTAGCGCTGTTGATCAAAATTTCTGCTTTTTTTTACTGCTAGTGGGGTGGGACTAAGTCCTTTGTACTGCGGCCACTTCTGGCCTATTGTACCAGCCCCAGATTATAGGTGAGGGTGATTGTGGAGCAATTGGTGGAATGAAGATTGGCAAGGGAAACTGAAGTACTTGGAGAAAACCTGCCCCAGCGCCACTTTGTCTACCAGAAATCCCACTTGACCAGACCCGGGATCGAACCCAGGCCGCCGCGGTGGGAAGCTAGCGACTAACCGCTTGAGCTATGGCGCGGCCCAAAATTTCTAGTTTATGTCCTCAATAGAACGGTTATTCTTGAAGGAAATAATTGCGGACTTGCGATCTAAGAAAATGAGATCTTCAAACCATCACTTGCATATGCCCGTGTTAATAGGTTACCGAACTCGGGACCACTAGGTGGAAGGCGTGAATCCACTGGTTGACAAGACACTAGACAGATATTTCACAAGTGCCCACCTCCTTGCGGAAAACCATCTGGCAAATGTGTGTGTCTTTCCCGCAAAGAAACCGAACTCTACATCGACTGTTATGAATTGATGGCTCATTAGCGGCAAACCAGTCGAACAGGTACTAAGCGAAAATCATTTTTAGTAATGCATCGCAAAATAATATCAAAGGGTGACTACGCCCTGGCAATTACTGAAACACTGCTTTGATTTTATAGCAATAAATCCCACGCCTACGCAAGTCTGCTTCTCACAGTCACAACAGTCGCTGTCATAACCCACATTACTGGCGCGCGGAAAAAGATGCGCATTTCCTGTGGCAAAGCTAAAGCATCTGCAGTCATAACTTCAGCTTTCTGGTTCGGATAAATATTCGGCGGAAAGGACCCGAAGTGACGGGAGGCCACTACACTCTGTGTCTGCCCTTATTTTTGTCCAGGGACAGATCACACTTAAAAACTAAAGAGATTAGAATGAAAAAGCTATCCCTGTAACAGGCCGTGGAGGCCCATACGGTTGTGATACGTCGGGGCTCCCAAATTTTCTTTAGACAATCGGCTCACAGATGGCGGTGGTAAGGTTGACAGTCTTACGCGCCGGCCTCCCTTTACACCCCAGGAAGATCCCTGGTACTCATTTCTGTTATAGGCTGAGTGGACCCCAGGGTGATAGTGCGGCTGAAAGAATTAAGTCAATTGAAAAATCCAATGATCTCATCGGGAATCGAACCCACGACCTTCCGGCTGGCAGATAGTCTCTCAACCAACTACGCTACCGCGCTCCCCTGATTAGAATAACAAGCAAAGTAGAACACTTTTATGTTCGATTAATTACCACTCCACGAAGATGTATGACGGACTGGTGGTATACATCCATGTATTCTTAAACTCGGTACTACAGTCTATGTCTGCCCTTACTTTTTAGTTCAGTGACAGATCAGACCTAAAAACTTAGAGATTAGAATGAAATATAAAGTACTACAACCGTCTCTGTGTTGAATTAAGCATCACTCCATGAAGATGTATGACGGAGTGGTGTTGTAGATCCACATATTCCTAATATCCGCACTAAACAGAGGTGAATGGTCAGCTTCATGACTTTGCCTTCGCACTCGTTGGGCCTAAAGCCGGGTCTCGAAGTTGTGGGGGAGAGAAAACTTCCTGGCACTGCAGAAAATCGAACCCCATCCCCTCGGCAGTCTGGCCCGTCGCTACACTGGCTCTTAAAATTAAAATGTACAAAAATATTGAATCATTCTACGCAGGGTGGTAAAAGGGATGATGTTGTGGCCAATAAAGCCATCATGATCACAACATATTTTAATGTAAATCGGTCAGTTATTTCAAATGTTTTTACAATCTAAGGACACGAATAAGGGTAAAAAAAAAACACACCGTGGCCTGTAGTCCGCAAGCGAACTAGAACGNACCGCCGCTTGTCGGCGAAGTTAGTGCAAACTTTAGCGGATAGAGGGTGTCGCGTGGTCAGAGCAACGAATCCCCAAGGCCGTTATCTCGGTTTTCTAGACGGGAGCCGCTGTTTCCTTGAAATAGCTCCTCAGTTATCCTCACGAGGTTGAGTGGACCCCGTTCCAGACCCACTACTCAGAAAGTCTGGTAGCGCTGGGAATCGAACCCGGGACCTCTGGATCTGTAGCCATGAACACTGACCACTAGACCAAAGAGGGGTCCAAATAAGGACAAACTTATAAAAATATCAAGAAACACGTTAGAAATATAAAAAAAATTGAAAAATAATAAAACTAATTAAATTGTAACCAAAAACTGAAAAATGGAAATTATTCACTACCAGACTTCCTTCATAAAGAACTGCTGCACATCTTGCCTTACGGGGAGAAGGGGGGAGGCTAAAACTATTTTTCTTTTGCGGTAACGAAACTTTTTATCACAAATTAAAAATAAAATAATCGATTTCATATTAAGAAAAGTTTTAATTTCCAAAGACACGTCCGCCAACGTTACTGCCCATCGCCATGTGAATAGAAGGATGCCGAACCTGTGCAAACTCGTTGGGAGGTCCGGCCCTGACATACATCACGGTAAATTCTCCACCATCCGTTGATAAAAATCTTATCCCAGAAATATGAAGCTCTGAGAAATCTCGTGACTGCACACATTTTAGGAACATTTATGGGGCTGTCCGTCTATCGTTTGAACAAGAGCCGAAATTAAACATACAATATTCTACGTCAACTGATCAATAGATTAACCAGCGTACCTTTGGTTACATTTACTGGGCACCATACCGCGTACTTCTGTCTTTGTACATCAGAGGTCCATCTGTAGGGTCCTTGTGGGAATATCACCCATCCATAAAGCATATGTAGGCTTATATATCGCGAGTTAGACCAAAGAGGATATGGGGAAAGAAACCTTCCTGGGTACTGTACCAATGGCATATGTAAGGTAAAAAGTTGGCTGCGCCATAGCTCAAGCGGTTAGTCGCTGGCTTAGCGGCCTCCGTAGTCTAGAGGTAACGTTCCCACCTCATGACTCGTAGTACGCGGGTTCAAATACCCGGCGGAGGTCGTCGAATTTTAAGGGCGGAAAAATTCAGGGAACAAGTCCTCCGGGAGGGACTTTAAGCCGTGGGTCCCGTGTCGTAGCTTTACGGCACGTAAAAGAACCTCATATCTCCAAAGGAGGTCACTGAGCCAAATTAAAGGACGTTTCCCGCCCAACAGCAGTCTCTAATACCTCTGGTAGATGGGGGAAGCATTATATATACCTCTCAGCTAGTAGAGCCGGTCTCGCTGGCTGGGCGGGACTGATGGTAAGCACCAGTACCGGTAGGATATAGAGACTGGTAGAAGTCATAGAGGGAAGTGTTGTGATGTTCGCAACCCCTTTTAATTTTAGGAACTTGAGTCTGATGTCTTGGGTCATGCCCTCTACTAAATTTACAGCACGTCAAGAGGTTGACCTGCTTCCTCAAAGAAAAAATGTTATATCTACCCTTGCCATTCCATAAATTAGTGGGGTCCTGGAGTGTTTCGTCTGGGACCGATCCTTCAACACCAGCTGGTGTAATCTGATCTGCGTGAGGGTTCATGTCTCGAGATATTGGTCTGCAAGTTTAGTTTTAGTTAGGTTTTAAGAAACAGAGGGAAGTTGAAGGGTGCATTTTGTCTGGGTTGGGGCTATGGGAAGGCTGGCCAGGCTTACGTCCACCAGCGCTTGTATGTAATATACACTAAGAATCAATAAATCCTCTATTATCTGTAGTGAGTATTTGCTCTTTGTGGTTGGAATACCCGCTCCANACAACAGGCGAAAAGTGGCCGCAGTACAAGGGACTTAGTCCCACCCCAATAGCAATAAAAAAACGGTGTTTCTACTGGTTCCGCGAAAATGGGTTATAAGGACAACTGAAGCAAGAATAGTTCAGTTGGAATGAAGCCTTCGATGACAGGGGACTTGAACACGGAAGAAGATAAATATCCATTATTAGATACCGTTACCAGGGAACGTCTAGTGTAGACACTGCAGATTGGCAAAGACTTAGCTTGTGCTGGAGTGACTGGTAAATTGTGGAAATCAGCGATGGTGCTTTAATTAAGTGTAATTACGAGTAGTGTGTTAAAGTGGTCAATAAATCCAATTTTCAATACAAAATCCCGTCGAGAGTCACTCAAACGCGTGATAATTTCATCTGAGATACAAAGTCGTGTATTCCGTTGAGTTACCAGAAGTTTTCGAAGAACATATCTTCTATGTCTTCAGGGAATAAAAAGAGTAGGCTAAACAAGGAAACATTCCTGGCTACAGATCCAGAGGTCCTGAGTTCGATTCCGGCGCTACCAGATTTTCTGAGAAGTAGTGGGTCTGGAACGGGGTCCAATCGGCCTCGTGAGGATAACTGAGGAGCTATTTCAAGGAAATAGCGGTTCAGGTCTAGAAAACTGAGATTAACGGCAGTGGGGATTCGTTGCGCTGTCCATGCAACACCCTCTATCCGCTATTTTTGGCACTAACTTCTCCGACAAACGGCGTCGCTCGGTCGGTATAGTTCGCTTGCGGACTACAGGCCACGGAGTTCGATTTTTTTTGTCTGCTTCAGGTTTGGTGTGATATGCCATGCGGCCACAAAGATCCTTAATTAATATCTGAATATTAACATTTCACTTTATTTATTAATACTACCTACGTGACACTACACCTGATAGTTCTTTCAGATCTGTTACTGATTACCTTCTCAATTATCGTAAACCTTTTTAGTTACGCATGTAACCAAAACAAAATCATCGATAAACTTCGAAACAATTAAATAAATACATGAAGAATACCGTCTTCTGCGATGTGGCGCCGTGTAGATCTTGTGTGAACCGACGTTTCGGAGGAACGTATCGCCTCCATCTTCAGGGTTGAAAAATCTGCGAGCGAGAAACCAGGGTGAGCGTGATTTTCCTATCCTGAAGATGGAGGCGATACGTTCCTCCGAAACGTCGGTTCACACAAGATCTACACGCAGCCACATCCCAGAATACGGCATTGGTCACAGTCACCGCCGTGAAAACCTCAAACTTTACACAATGAAATAAATACTTTATTGAGGTTGCTCAAGAGAATATTAATCGCTCGTTAAAACTTTAACATCGTAGGATCTTAAGTACATGTTAATTTATGACAGAGATCGTTAAACAAACACAACGGCCAAATATATCTGTAAGGGTGGGATTTAAAACTCCGCTAACGAGTGACATATTTGTAATCGTTAAAAGATTCCACAGTTCAGATATTTAATATTTTATAAGCCACTTGTATCCTCTACAGCAAGAAATACCACGCAGCAGGCGGAAGATTTACACCTTGGTTCCTGTTAGATGCCCCGGGGGTTTGGGCGTTAGGTTGTTCTGTCCTTCTGATACGGGCTCAGTACTGTTCTTTAAGAGCAGACAGAAAACGTGGAAAGAAATATATTCGGCATCGGTAGTCCTTTTATCTTCAGGTCCCTCCGAAACCTAACAACCTATTAGAGTACGCGACGTCATAACCCAGAGGAGCACATTCCAAATGTTGAATCTGAGGTTCTCTAACTATCAATGTATATAATGTAGTTTTGTGAGGAAGAAACATATCGCCTCCTTCTTCAGGGTGGAACAGTAAGCGAAGCAAGGAACCAGTAGAAAACATGCGGCAAACAGAGGCTGTACTTGGTGTACTCTTCTTGCTGATTGTAAATTAATTCATTCTTAAACCCTGAAGATAGGAGCGATATGTTCCTCCGAAACTTCGAGCTCTCTCCGAATTACAATTAGTTAACAATCCAGAAGACAGAACTCCTCATATTCAAAATAAAATGTATACATTTACACACAAGCGTGTACTTTGTGACTACTTATTTATGGCTGTACAGCCCTTTTGTTGGACCTTGACGGCTCTTTCAGTTTATAAATCTTTTTACACAGCCGGTAGGACTCCTTGCACGGGGGATCAGCCCGTCGCAAGACGGCTACCTCCACATATGGCAGTACAGACACAGAATAAACTAAAACTAACATTTTTGCCTCAAGTCGGATTCGAACCCACGATCCTAGTGTTGGAGCGGGCGAAGACAGTTCATGCCTTAGACCGCGCAGCTGCTGTGATCGGCTACTTTATGATTATAGTCTACAGTAGTTGGTACAAAGCTGAACTGGTTCTGTGAACAGCACAGATGTCATTATCTACATGGGACAATAATTTGAGTGCTATGGGGCCAAGGTCTGTTTTCTCTGATCCTCTGAAGCCGAAAGACAGTTCTCTGGTGTTTCTATACGTTTGATATTGCCTCGAGCGTTCCTTGGATTAACTACTACTACTACTACTACTACTACTACTACTACTACTACTACTACTACTACTTCTACTACTAACTACTACTACTACTACTGTCCCTGCATTTTCTTGGAGGGAATGGGTAAAATCACGAAAAACTTGTCAGGATAACCGGAGTTCCATCGGAGATTAGATTCGAAACAAGAATTTCCCAAGTACAAATCAGATACGTTACCACTTGAGCCAAATCTTCGATATTATTATTATTATTATTATTATTATTATTATTATTATTACTGTGCATTAAAGTAATTTATTTAGGAAATATTTTTACTTGATGTCTAACTTCTTGAATGTTGTTTTTCCGTGACGGAGTTATTACCCTTTTAATTCCGTTATTTTTATAGTTTTCATGACGATTTTTATGTAATTTAAGCTGTTACAAATTCGGTATGGTATTTTGGATGAGGCATTGCGACACGGAAGGAACACCAGAGAAAAATAAAGATTCCCATTTACGACTACAGCAGGCGTATGTCCCAGGCAATATTTGAATATTAGTATTATTATTTGAATATTAGTGTTTTAGGAGCGGAAATAGCGCAGTCGGTATAGCGACTAGCTAAGGGCAGGACGACCGAGGGATCGGACGTAGGTAGGATCCCGGTAGGATCAAGAATTTTCTCTTCTCTATGTAGTCCAGACCGACTCTAGGGTTCCACCCAACGACCTATCCAATGGGTACCGGGGGCTCTTCCCCTGGGATAAAGCAGTAGTGACGTGAAGCTAACCACTCACCTCCAGGTAGTTCCGAGGTCAAGAAAATGTGGATCTATACATCCACTCCCCCATACGCCTTCATGGCGCAGTACTTAATTAGTTAGGCACAGGAACAACTTTACCTTTTTTACTGTCCGTGTTTCAGAACTGGCCGTTCTCAGCAGAATACTTAGCGGGTTTGGTCGAGTCCACTAAACGAGGTAAAGACCGCAGAGAGCATTTGGGTTAGTTCTGGGCCTTAGTTACAAATTGCCGCTCTCCCTCCCCCCCAACCATTGCGCTACTGGAACCACTGCCCTCTACTTCTTAATATACTTCTCACGCACAGCCCAGAGTCCAGATCAGATATCAGCACAAACAAAATAGAGACCAGGTCTATACTCGCAGAATAGTACACTATGTCGCAGTCACCAGCCGTCGCAGGGTTTCGTGTTCAGAAATGTAAGACAGGAAGGGAGTGGGACGTACAGTGGAAGCTGACATAGCTGTCATTCCGTCTGTCAGAGGGAACTGCCGATGAGAAGGGTCACGCATTGAAAGTAAAGAGCTAGACTTGCTTACACCCACCGCTTGATGAATTCATTTGCTCACTACTTTGTTAGTATTTTCCTTGGCACTACAGCCCCAGTGGGCCTAGGCCTACCTCCATGAACTCCGTTCACTTAGGTTTTTCTTGGGCGGGTGGTCAGCTCGTCGCAAGGCCTCTACCTGTAGACAAACACAGAAAAACGCACACAAACATCCATGCCCTGAGTGGGATTCGAACCCACGATCACGGTTTCCGAGCGTGCGAAGACAGTGCATGCCTTAGACCGCTCGGCTACCGTGACCGGCACTTTGTTAGTATACTCGACCAAATTCTAAGAAGGTGCAATGTGTAATCCGACACCAGTCGGCTCTTTAATTGTGATATTACTAAAATGTATATAGTTGTGTATTGATTGTTCATACTAATATAGGGTAGCATAGGGTGAGGATGTGGGTTTTTGTTGTTGTGATTTCCTCCCTTACTACATTTCGCACCTGCGCCCTCCCGACAAGCCCTGTGAACTATGGACCCTAGCCAATGAAGCAACGGTTGAGGAAGTAATTTAGCAGTTTCCTTAGCCCTCCCCTGTGACTGCAGTACAAGCATTTTGTTGACATCAACCACATACACAGAATTACTGGATTTTGTTAATTTTTCCATTGTCCGGAATTCTAGGTGATAGAGAACACTCTAGGTAATACAAGACAGTGACTGAGATTGGCTCTTCCTAAGGGGCTCAACTGAATATGTGTCTTGCTTTCTCACCTGAAGACGGAAACAGATCCAGTTTCCGAAACTTCGTGTCCTCCATTGCCTAGAATTCCGGACGATGGAAAAAGTCCAAAAACCCAGTAATTCTGTGTCATCCACCCTTTAGAGTCTATCAACCATATACCTTAAAAAGTAGTTTAATATATCGACAAACTCATGACAGCGCTTCAGGAACTGGGTGGAGGGTAGCTTGTCTTTCAGTTCGACATCAGTATCCTACTTTTGAAACGATAGTTATCCGATAAAATAAGTTTAATGTTAATGTTGGGAAGACGACTTCTAGACAACAGTCATATTTGTGTATAATTCTCTTTCAAAACAAAATTTCTCACTTCTCTATTCCACACTTGTCATACGAGAAAAATAGGAAATTTTACTTCACAGAGGCACACTCGAAACACTTGTGCTTTGCTTCCTGAAGTCTCACTCTGAGAATTCCCTCACCTTCATGACTTCATGTCGTTACTTACGCGGGAGGGAAGTGTAGTCCTACAATTGACTCCTCCCCAATATGTTTTAATTCAGTTACACTGCAAGAGATTGCATGGTATTTGAACCGAAACGTATGTGAACACATGCACCAAAGTATTTCTTTTTCGTTTATTTTTCAGCACCCTTCAGATCTGTAAATTTTGATATGATTCGGTTCCAGTGTTTTATTACCGCAAATTATCCCTTCAAAAAACAGTTTACAGCGACATTAAGCAAAAATGCTAGTAGCACATACCTCAGTCCAACGGCGCTGCGAGTAGGTGTTCCAAGCTAAAGCTGCCACCAGATATGTAGAGCGGATTTGTATCTTCTGAGAAACACATTTACAACAACCAAGACCTAACTAGTCACCAGATTCAAACTATCATATTGCACTAAAGACTTTTCGCATCAACATACCACTAACGCGCCATATTACAGTTGACCGGAAGAGGGGATGTCACAGAATATGAAACTATCAGATATGCCTCTTCTTCATATTACCAAACCATGGAACAGGCGCGCCACATAACACTGATAATGACATTATCAACTATTTTCTCCACCGGCACCGCTGGTTATGCTGCCATTGGAAAGAAAGCTGAAGACGTGTACGCGGCACGGAAAGATGTTTCAGGCCTTTGTAGAAATGTGAATGGAATTTTATATTTAATAAATTTAATATATTACCCGTGAGGTAAAAGGTAAAAGCTGAAGTTGTCCCTGGTAAAAGGTAAAGTTGTCCCTGTGCTTAACTAATTAAGCACTACGCCATGAAGCCGTATGGGGGTGTGGATTTATAGATCCACATTTTCTTGACCTCGGCACTAACTGGAGGTGAGTGGTAGCTTCACGCCCTGACCGCTTTACCCCGGGGAAAGAACCCCCGGTACTCATTGGATAGTAGGTAGGGTGGACCACAGAGCCGGTCTGAACGACGTGGAGAAGAAAAAATTCTTGACCCCACGGGGACTCGAACTCTGACCCCTCGGTCGTCCAGCCCGTAGTCAGTTGCTATACCAACTGAGCTATCTCGGCTCCGTAGCAGGCTTAAATTTCGGTTATCGTGAATGTAACGTGTTTTATACCCCGGTCTTACCTTTCTCTAAATCCGTCCCACTCTTTGCACACTCGGCTTGTTTTTCTGCCCTGAAGTTGAGGGGCGGGAGTTTCATCCGAAATGTCGATAAAGGCCTGTAAGACTACACAACGTCAAATATTTAAAAACAGAATCTTTATAATCAACTATTTGAGAACCCCAAATCTCACAAAAACTTCATAGTTTTCCAGCTGTGTATAATTTCCCCAGGAAAGATTATGAAAATATACCTTCCACTGTACTCATACACTAAGAGAAAAGAGAAATGTATTCAATCCGAGAAAGAGATATTCCATAATATGTAGGCAATTATTTGTCAAAATTATCTACTACCAGTTTCTCAAGAAGGACTATGTTCGATAGAGTTAGATGCAAATTAGCAGATTGGTAGACAATTGGCCCCAGTCCTTGATTTACGAATTTCTTGTGGGAACAGACCACCTTTGTGTGTTCGTATTCTTTTGGAAGCGAAGATACTTTAACGCATAGCGGAAAACAAGGATCTTAAAGACATTTCGAAGGTTCGCCGCCGTTTGTGGGTCCAATACCAACCCATAGAACGCGCTATAAATTACGTTGGCCGAGAACATATTTCAATCACGTGATATAGTCCCACGTTACTCCGACCCTGGTCAACTTTATTACCTTTCTAGTCTTCTGTCTCTTAAATTATTATAAAATTTAAACAAAGAGCTGGTCGACGTTAATGTTCTACTAAACTCTGACAAAAGAGAATCGCGTTCACATGTCACTTCAGAGATGTAGATAACAACTGCTTTCTTGTTGGTCAAATCTGTAGCACGCGCGCCATCTTGTAAGAAAGTCTGCTGATTCAAGCCTTGATGGGTGGAAGACGGGAGTTTTTCTTAATATTTACAGGCTTCAGGAATATTGCTTTACCTTTATCTTCACATATTGTTAGAAACGTAAGATCTTTGGCTCTGCAAGAGGTCAAACCGGGGCCTCGAGATTTTGAGGGCTACTTTCTATCTCCAGCTCGTCAAATTTTTAGTGTAACCGAATATTCATTTAGCAGAGTATTGTTTATTTATATTTTATACCTGACCGGTATCAGTTTTAAATAAATCTCCATGTCTCTGTAATATATTTCTTAATAATACTAATGACTGAAAACAGATACTAATTTATCGATAATCGATAACGTACATGTGAACGTTCCTGGTTTCTAGAGTTGAACGATACGAGTGTGAGAGCGTAAGTTACTAACGGAGAGGAGGGGCGAGTTTTGAACTTGACTCGGGCACCAAGAAAGGCTGCATGGGTAGGGAATATATGTCCCCACCGGTGCTGATATTCGGATAATAATGACAGAGCCCAGTATCAATTTTTTGGGTTGCAGTCATACCGATTTTGAAATATTCCTTCGAAATAGTGGTATCCACCTGCAAGACTACAAGCTAACACAGTCCAGAAGACTGGAACCTGAACAATCACAGCCTGGGAAACCTTCAAACATATATCAGTTTTTCTTTATTCTTTTTCCTCGAAATGGAAAGCAATTTGTAGATAATTTCATAGCGCAGGATTTTTCGAGAAGCTGATACTCGTTAAGCTTCTCAAGAAATTCCTTGCGTCTTATGGAATTTCTTGATTAGTTCACCAACTGTTATCTTCTCTTGGAGAGGATTCCCTCTCCGCTCTTTAAAAAACCAGAAGATGAAATCTAGATGACATTATGTTAATGCCATACAGATTAAGAAATAAACTATATTGCTGCATAAATATTAATTTATTCATCAGAAAAGTCTTGTTTTATGACAATATTCATTTTCGTGCCTTATCACAATCTATTTTTTTACTATTCTCCTTACATTTAAAATGGTTCAGCCTGGGGAGAAGGTTGAACTTTGTTAGCAGCAGCAACTTTAGAAATAGCAACATTGGTAATAGTGCACGGATTTAGAAACTGAAATTTGAAAGACATTCAGCTTATCAATTGGACTGGGGTGCATGGCGGAAGTGAGTTTTTATGTTCAACAACTCTGGGTTTGAGACGGATCTACATTGGTCTTCGTCTGCCATCTGGTGTAATTCTTGGTTAACACGAACCAAGCAACTGCATGACTCGACGATTACGATGACTGACATCTACCAACAAAGACTAATTCGCTGACTTCCCTTCCTTCCTATAGATGGCAGCAGCGCAGTATGTCGATCCCTTCAGTTTTGGCGCGTGTTTGTGGATGTGGAGTTATTTTGAGCATTCATTACATGAGATGGCTTCTATTTATTTCATGATACATGGTACATGGTACAGTAACACTAGCAGGCAAATGCGTAAAGGCAATACTAAATATTAATTGTAGCTTTATATTGAAGCATAACTGGTAAAATGTGGCAGTGTCTATGTATATTTTTATATATGGATAATGAACTAATTGTATGAAATTTAAGAACATTGTTTGTGTGCTTATTACCCAGTGAATATCATTTGAGTGCATCGATATTATTAAGCAACTTAAAAATGTGTATTATTTGAAGCTAAAAACATTGTTAAGGAAGGACCAATAAAAATAAACATGGATTGTGCAGACCAGCCATTAATTCAGCCCATTGCACCCCCTGTGGTATGCATGATGCGCAGAGGCTGGAATGCGACAAAACTCTGCACATTGTTCCCTCCGTGGTACAGGTTGAGGTAACTGACAACTCAGTCCATGCATAAATACAGAATGTGAACACAAACCTCATCGCATCAACCCCTGATGACAGAGACGAGACAGTCTGAAATGACAGACATTAACTCCACACTGACATGGCTGGTCACATAAGAAGACTTCACTGTTGATATTGCAATTATTTATGTGATTTAATCCATTGTAATATACAGGGAGGCACATGAGATGATCCAGTATTTGTTCTACTAATAAAATCTTCATTTTGATTATATTATTAATATTAATTAATTAATATTAAATATTAATATTATATTATTAATTTGTCAGTAATTGAGTAATTATGTTGTAGTGGGTTATGTTTATTGCCAATAATTTCAACTGCTCAGTACAGAAAATATGGACATCAGCTATATTTGAATATAGTTTATAAATTATACTAAATAGTTTCATTTTTATAACATACAGTTTCCTTTCTATGCAGGTCTAAACTGTTGGCAGAGAGAGTGGACACTCCTTGCATAGTACAGAATGCAGGGATACTGTACAACTTCGTTTCTCCATCTCTGGAAACTTCCAGCTTCATGTTATCGACTGTGGCGGATATAATAACTGATCTGGATACGGTTGTACTGTATTGTATTCACAGGATTAAGGCCGTGCCATAGCTCATGCAGTTAGTCACTGGCTTCCCACTGCGGCGGCACGGGTTCGATCCCAGGTCTGGTCAAGTTGGATTTGTGGTGGACAAAGTGGCGCTGGGGAAGGTTTTCTCAGAGTCCTTCAGTTTCCCCTGCCAATCTTCATTCCACCAATTGCTCCACAATCACCCTCACCTATCATCTGGGGCTGGTACAATAGGCCAGAAGTGGCCTCAGTACAAGGGACTTAGTCCCACCCCACTAGCAATAATAAATAATAATAATTCACAGGGGGCACGTGGTAGCATAGGTGGTTGAGGGGCTATGCTACAAGCCGGAAGGACGATGGTTCAAGTCCCGATGAGGTCACTGGATTTTTTTCAGTTGACCTAATCCTTCCAGCCGCACTATGACCCTGGGGTTTACCCAGCCTCTAACAGAAATGAGTACCAGGAATTAATTAAATAATATTCCTGGGGAGTAAAGCGCAGCCGGCGCGTAAGGCTGACAACCTTACCTCCATCTATTAGCCGATTGTCTAGATAATATGGGACCCTCAACATCTCACAACCTTATGTGCCCTCACAGCCTGGTACAGGGATAGCTTTACTTTTTACTTGAATAATAATTCTCAGGATTAACTAGGACAATGCTACTCACCATGGAGCCCATTTTATGCTTCTATGTGGCCCTCAAAATGAACAATGTAATACAGTTCAGCAAAGTCTTGTTTTAGTAGCAGAACAGGAAATTTTGAATAGAATTCTTGTCTAGGGGCTGCCACTGTCCTCTGATTATTTGGTACAGGAGGAGAAAAACAGTGTCAGAGTGTTTACCAGAAAGCACTACTATAGTCAGTAAACCCTTCATTGTGGTTTTCCTCTAAAATATTTATGTCACTTTCAAGCGGTATTGGCCCACCTTTGTGAAGTAACTTTCAGTATGCTAAGATGCATTAAACATGAACATAAAACCAGATAATCTTCTTCACTTGCTGTTTTAAAACAACTACTAAAAAGGAATATTTTGAAAAGCTCAGAATATTCTGATTATTAATAAAAAGAAAAAAGTAAAGCTATCCCTGTACCAGGACGTTGAGGGTCCCACATTATCTAGACAATCAGCTCAAAGATGGCGGTAATAAAGTTTAATTAATTTTTCTGCAGTATGTCAAAACTCTTCATTGTACAGTAAATATTAATCTCAAATTTTGGTCATTCAAAAACTTTGTAGTTTTTGTTACATTTTTCAATTGAAATTTCAGCAGTAGCAGCAGTGGGCAACGTATATGTGTTTACTCACCATCACTTGATTTCCAGTGAGTTCCACTGAACTAACATTTTTCTTTTAACTGCCCCTTTTATTGTTCAGGTCATCCATTTCAGTCTACTGTCTTTGAATGTGTACCGTGAAAGTAAAGAACAAAAGTTAAGTATAATTTTATGTAAATATATTTCTTAAATTTGTATTTCATGTATTGTTTTGTATGTTGGCTGTAACACACAACTGGACTGAATGAACAATAAATCCACTGAGTAACCAACTTGTATCATAAATACTTTTTAGTGTGTATTTATGTGATTCTTGTTTTGATGTCATTTTAATTCAGATTTTAAATTAATCAATTACAGTGTTGGATGTTAAATGTATAACCATTATGTGTGCCGTGAAGAAACTACCATTGGCATAAATTAGATTAAGTTTCATGTAAATCTCATTCTTAAATCTGTATTTCATCTGTTGTTTCTGTGATCAGTTACATTTAACTTGGGAATTTGAGGTGGCTACAAAGCTGACTAAAAATCTGGCAAATCATCTACATACTCTTATCACTGTAAATACTATTTAGCATGTATCAGGGCATACATAACTCACCAGTTCCTAAAGACATGATAAAAACAGCATATGGCAGGACCTGTGTTTGACTTCAGCCAATTAATACAGAGCATTTGTTGAATGGTCAATCCCATTTCATTTAACAGACAGACCCAGACATGTGAAGTTTTGAAGCTTACACAGTTCCTGTAACCCAACTATTTTCCAAAGTCTAGAACGGATTCTTAGACATGTAATGCCACAATTCAATTTCTGGTAGTTCAATGTCCTCTGTTGGTAGGAAACAAAAATCATATTATCTCCATGGTATCTAAAACACAGTTATTCTACTTTCATGAAGAGTGAGCTGCGTCAAAATGTAACATTGTGGTTCTGTATGGTGTGATATGGTTGTATATATCACAATATTATGCTTTTTGCTGGTCACGGTAGCTGAGCAGTCTAAGGCGTGCACTGTCTTCACTCTCTCAGAAGCCGAGATCGTGGGTTCGAATCCCACTCAGCATGGATGTTTGTGTGCATTTTTCTGTGTTTGTGTACAGGTAGAGGCCTTGCGACAAGCTGATCACCCGCCCAAGGAGTCCTACCGTATGTGTAAGATCTAGAAAAACCGAAGTGAACAGAGAAGTTCATGGAGGTAGACCTAGGCCCACTGGGGCTGTAGTGCCAAGAAAAAAATAATTATGCTTTTTGGCACCAGGGTTAATACCTCACAATATCAGATGTTCATTACTATATCTTTAGTGAAGTGGTCTGCAGTTGTAATCTTGGCAGTGACAAATGACAGACCACCACACTGGTTGATCATGTATACAAGGAGCACCTATTGACACCAACATATTAATCCTGCTGCAATGCAGAAGACAAAGTGATTAATTCCTGAACACTGGCCAGAAAAGCGTACAATTAAGTTATAACATATTTACTATGCAAGCTTGTCGGAGTGCATTAAGATTTTTTCTACAGCATTCATGTGATGTAGCTTGACTCAGTGCTAACGCACCTCACTTTTATTTAGAAGTTACTGCTGTTATAGTTGTAACTGGGGCACCATATTTTGTGACTAAGGTTTCTTATAGTTTTCTTGGGTCACTTCATGTGGCTGGGACAGAATGCCCAAAGAAGCCATAACCAGTTCTTCTCCATTCATTTCTACTTTAATGTACTTCACTATCCATTCAACCCATTTGACGCTAAATAAACTTTACTGTTCATACAACATAATTAGAAAACAAATATATCAATCAGTCTTGAATTGGACATACTGAAGAAAACTGCAAAAAGGTTTGTAAAAATATTATTCTGTCCTCAAGCCATGTAATTCTGAACTTCTTAACCCAGGTTTCATCAAACATCATTATATAACTGGTTTAAGCAGGGCAGTGTTTGATGTTATCTCATTCTTACACTCTTTCCACAGAAATAAAATGCAAGAGTGATCAAACACATGTACTATATTTCAATTTGTATAAAAAATACACTGAATCAAAGTGAGCAATGCATCAAGGCATGTTTTGAATGGCATTTACCTAATCTGTTTTAACACAAAGGAGAAGAAGGGTGGTAGGGGGAGAGAAATGGCAATGGGATGTACAAATAGAAGAGACTAGACAGGAACATCAGAGAAGGAAGGAAAGGACATAGAACCTTGAGAGTTTATGTAACTTATATAGAAAGTTTTCATGTTGAATCATTAATGGGAATTACACTAGCAAAAACTTATCCTGGTTGAATACAAAATATTCACATAGACTCTAATGAAACACTGATTTGGTTACATCCATCTTTACAATCATGATAATCAGAGAATAACATAAAGAGCTAGAGACCTATAAAACACAATGGGCAAGTTTTAAGCTGGAAATGTTTCAATATTAAAATTCTTTTAGTGTGTGTGTGTGTGTGTGTGTGTGCAGTTCACAGTTGAAACAACACGCTGAATGATGCAACATTAAGTACGTGGGAAAAGCATTTATATACACAATTTTGTTAACCAGTACAAATAATACATATATTTCATATCACATAATATTGTTTTTAAACAAATTTCCATTTGTTTCACTATGACTGAATGACTAGCATTAATATTTGCATTAAGAAAAAGATAAATCTTCAGCTATAAAAAGATTAAGTCAACTGATAATGCTGACTTTACCATATCAAACCTTACGAATAGTAAATTAACTACAGAGTCATCACAGGACATGAGATCAATGACCTCCCACCAAACAAATATAGATTTAAGTCTAACCAGTTCATGTGAAACTTGTAAATAAACCTGATTAGAGGTTTTCTTATATTTCTCAGCTTTTGCCTGCATTTTTTTACAGTATCTCCATTACTCCTCATCATCAATATTATCAATTTTAAATATTCTTTGATCAGTGCAGCTTCATTACAAATATATTATAATCTATTAGTTGCTGCAAAAGTTTCCAGACCTGACATTCAGAGACTGTAATTAAAGAAAAATAGTAAGAATATTTTTAAGGGTTCAACAGAGCAAAGAGCTCCTTGCTATGTACCAAAATTCAATACATTACTCAACCTTCTTGAAAAACCTTGATTAGAACTTCTAATAAAATAATATATTAATTTTTCCATTATTTTAGTGACAAAAACAAGATCCTGGGCACATGAACAGGGATGACATATTTCAACAACAGAGGTTGAACTCGTGTTACATAACCTTCACAGTTGACACAAACTAATTAAGTCTGTGGAACATAGTTCTTGAGAAGTGAATAGTCACTCAACTAGTCAAGAAATTCCATTTCTTTTAAGGAACCCAAAAGTTAATTATCATGTTCACAACAGCCCACCACTGGTCCCTATCCTGTGCTGGGCTGGAAGGATTAGGTCAATTAAAAAATGCAATTACCTCATTGGGAATTGAACCACGATCTTCCAACTTGTAGCATAGTGCTTCAATCAATTACACTACCACTGGCCCCCTCCAGTGAATGTCGATAAGTCAAATTATTATTTTTATGATGTCAGTGCATGGTCAGCTTCTTAATCCACATCAATAAATTTAATTGATCTGAATGTGAACGAGTATTTCCATTAAGGTGAAAATAACTTAGTTGTAATATTTCAGCTCATATACACATTTAACTGGTTAATTTAGAGTAACGTAGAGAGATGAATGTAGACACCTTAAAGGGCTGTATGACAAGGGACTTACAAAATGCTGCTGAGTTATGAATGACAAAAGTATGACAGCCTAATGAAGAATGATCCCTATCACCAAGTTACAATTTTTTTTGTAACTATGGCTAGGGAACTTGCTAGAGCTTGAAACAAATTTACAAATAATCACCAGTCTGCCTTGCAATGACTTTTTGTCCAAATGGAATGGATAACCTGAATCTCACTGGCCAGATGAACGAGAATTTTGGTGTCCAGCCACATCCCACCTCTGCTAGTTTTTACCTGTGAGGTGGAGAACAGGTTACTCTGAAACACTAGTAGCCATCAGTAAGACCACACAGGCTCCTAGAAAATCAGATTCTATAAGAATGATAGATACATTACATCAATATAAATTACTATTATTTGTACCTTTGCTACAAAAATTGGAAGAAAAAAAGTGTTTTAATCTACCCTTGGTTTAGAGAGAAGGAAAATCCTAATTTTGTTTCAGATAATGCACAATTATACACTGTTCTCTGCACTTTTATGGAATTAAAGAATCCACATTTATCAGTCTTTATAACAGTCACTGTAATCAGGAAATATAAAAAATTATGCTAATGACTGATTAATTCCTGATTTTTCATGTCCTTGAAAATGTCAGCCTCTCAGAAACATTCACACATATAAACAGCATCTAGGGACAGTGAAAAACTGTAATACTTATGAGAACCAATAAAAGAGATTACATAATACAAATCCAAATAGTGGTTTGAGTTTCCTATAAAAAGTTTCAACGTGTGAACAATTTAGCCATCCTACTTCCATTGTGATATATATTTTATAATTAGAAAAGTGTCAGAATCTCTTTGCTGTCAGATATCCCTGTTTTCATTTCTGTTCCAACATTGCTGATGACTTATTTCTGTTTCTTTTCAAGAAATTCGATTTGGCAACATTGTATCTGGCAGCATCTCACTGACTGTCATTTTGGTCACACTTACCTCTCTCTTACTTGTACTAGTGGTTTCATCAGTCTTCAAGTTTAATCACATTATCTCTTTCTTCCCTGGGGCTATTTTAGTTTCTTTTTCACTAGCAAGCTGTAACCTTTCTTGAAGGATGGTGTACTGTAACCATTTTTGAAGACTGCCAGAGTGCGTCCTGTCCAAGTATGCTCTTGCCCTAACACTATTGCTTGACAATCATCGTCACTGGTACAGATCTGAACAGCCTCCTCCTCGTTGAAAACAGAGATGACACAACCAACAGCAGACACAGACAGTGGACATCGATAGTCATACAGCCCAGGTAAATCACTGTCACTCATCCGCTCATATCCTAAACAGATGCAGAAGAGTACATACCATATGTTACTGTGATATAACTGTTCTGCTGTCTGTCCATATTTAAAAAAAAGACTATAGTCATATTGCTTATATATTTATCAGTTTATTTGGGAGGGGGCAGTTGTTAGCAGAACATAATTCAAAAGAGAAAAAGAATATTTCAGCTTGTTCCAGAAAACTTGGTCTCTCACATTGAGAAAGGAACATAGATTCAAGGTTGCTGAGGAGAATATTTGGACCAAAGAGTGAGGAACTGACAGGAGGCTGGAGAAAACTACATAATGAGGAGCTTCACAATTTGTACTATTTACCAAATGTTATTGGGATAATCAGCTGGAAAACAATGAATTGTTGCATGCATGGAAGTAATTCATACAAAATTGTGGTCTGGAAACCTGACATGAAGTCCTCCCCATAGATGTGAGGTTAACATTAAAGTGGATCCTAAATAAATAACTAAAGTGGAAGGGTTTGAAATCATCTGCCTCAGCAAAGGGAAGTAGCACACTCTTGCAGGCATGGTAATGAACCTTTGGTTTTCATAAAAGAAGATGAGTTTCTTGAGTCACTAAATTCCTATGAGATCCTGAAGGACTCCAGTTCATGGAGTTAGTCAGCTACTGCTCTGTGAAACTCTATGTCATCATGCCTTACTATTAAGGCATTAAGGACATGGAAATAAAATTTGCCCCATTCTAGCTCAACTTTAAGAAAAGATACGTATTTGGCACCAAAGTCTAGCTACTTTATATCTGGGGAAATAATCCCCGATGGACTGTATATTCAGTGGGTACAAGAGTAAGACTGAACATGGTAGGAAAGACAAATCCTTGCCTGCCAGGAATAAAATTTCAGCCCCCAGCCCTCTACTGACTGAATCTCTTTGGTTTAAGACTTTAAGACACATATTCATTTAAGACTGATGGTATTTCAATGTAGAAGTGAACTCCTATATATGAGTAATAAAGCTTGATTTAAAGGTTCTCTGTCATTCAGTGTTCAGTGATCCAAAATCGGCATTAAATTTCCTCCACTTGTCTTCTTTAATAAACGTTAAAATCCACTACTTAATTAAAGTTGTCCTCATACTTAATTAACCATCATGCCATGAAGACATATGAAGGACTGGAGGTACAGATGCAGACAGTCTTAATGTCTCCACTATGTGGAAGTGAGTGATAAGTTTCACTTCTCCAGCCATTCTACCCCTGGGGAAAGGAATTTTGGGACCTTCTGGACAGGAGACTGGGTGGGCCCCAGAGGAGGTTTGGACAGTGTGGAGAAGAGAAGAGTCTCTTCTCTTCTCCATGAGCCGAATTCTGATTCCTTGGTCATTCAGCTCATAGCCCATTGCTATACTGACTGAGCTACCTCAGCTACAAAAAGCAAACAGGCCTATGAAGAAATAATAAATGGGCATTTTGCCATATAGATCACAATGAGCGGTGCCGCTTCAGTAGTCACTTCTAACGCTTGTGTCACACTCCCTTGTAAGAAAATTCCACATCTTTCAATAAGGAAAATTAGTAATATATTGCGGCATTTGGACCTGTTGCTAGGCAATGACCCCAAAATAAGCAACTAAACAACATTTCCTAGGTATAGCTCTGCCAACAAACATGAATGTAACAATATCATGGCAACAATTGCACACGGTCCATGCCAAGGTGTTATAGCCACAACAAGTGAGGAGTAGTGAGCTGGTGAAGTGAAGAGTTAGGGGATTGCACTGCAGTTCAGTCATTGTGAGCTGTTGCTGTGAGAAACTGGTAACTGAGGCCAGGGATAGTTCAGGAACCCAGAGGAAGAGGAACGTGTGCCATTGGAAGCTACTACCAAGCAACGGCTAGTGGAGACTGTAACAGACTGAGAACATTAGTCTGTGTGTGACAGTGATTTGTAAAGTGTAGTCACAAGCTTTGTGTTAAAAGAGTTCAATAAATCCAATTACCAATCCAAATCCCGTTTATAGTCACATTCCGTACATGTGACAATATGCGAGTATTTGGCATTACTGAACCCACAACGATTTGGAGTCCATTTTCAATAGATTAACAGATAATTTTGGCTCATTTTTCATTTTAAAAGTATAAAGATGATCCTATTGCTATAGTATTATATGCAAATTTTTGCATAGACCACAAACAATTCTTGCAGAATCAAAGAGATACATATGAATTTTGTAGAATTCATGAAATGATGAACTTTTTGACTATCAATATTGATCATGTTCATTAAATTGTAAAATTTTGTTCCAGCTTTCATTCTTGTATTCTGAAAGCTAAAAGTTATGGTATACTCATATTAAGTTTTGTGAATTCTTGAATATTTGAGTTATTATGATTCTAGTCACTGCTATCCTAACTAATCCCATAGTGCAGGATCTTTCTTCATTCAGAGTTCATCTGCTCAGCTGGTCAAGACACATTCATATTTTTATTGGATTTAAAAGTTAATTACTTGTACCAGGTTCATGAAAGCCTATCTCTGAACCATATCCTGAGCTAGCTGAATGATTTTCCTGTAGTTTTCTCCATTTTATCACAGCTTTTTATTTAACTCAATTGCTGATGTATTTTTGCGGGAGTCATACTGACACTTTCAGTATAGGAACTATACAAAACTTGATGATATAATGAATGATGAATTGGAAATGATCTGGAAGGAAGCAGTCATGGCCTAATTGAGAACAATCCTGAATTTTTCTGGATGGAGAAAGGAAGACCATGATGGAGCTCAGTCAGAACAGCTGGTGGTCCTGGCCAAGATTGAAACTGAACACCTCACAAATACATGTCTACAAGATTACCTGTAGACAAATCTCTTTGATTTGATAGTTGTAACATCAAGTATGCTGCTATATAAAATAATTTCTAAACAAATATGATCTGAATCTAATATTTGTCTGAAACTTTAACGAGAGTATGTCTGCATGGTGATTTTTTCAGCAATAGTATCATTAGCAGGCACAAGATCACATTATGCTCTGGTTTTGTCATGATATAACTGTATTGACTCTTAACACTGAATAAATTGATAGAATACAGTAGTTAGCAATGTTTTTTCAAGATGCCATGAGCTCAAACCAAGATTCTTGAGGCTGTGAATATTTTAGCTTTGTGCTATCTCACTAACCCCTGGGTCAATGCAAGATATTCTGCTGCCCCAAATGAATACCATTTTTAGCACTCTTCTTAACAGACAAATGGACAATCAATGTTAATGGAAGGCTTTAACCTAAAATATGTCACCCCCAAGCATCCACATGGAATGTTGTGCTTTTGCACCCATCCTGAGTGTGAGTGCCTTGCTCATCCCTTGTGGTAATGCAGAGAAAATTTCTCAGTATCCCCATGAACATGACATGTGTTATACTAAGAATCATATATGTTTGCTAAATATATCCCTTTGTGTTGAAATATCATATGATAACTGTGCAGTTTATCTTAATGAACATTAAAACTGAGAAGAGAAGGTTCTGTTACGATATGCCTCAATTTGGATATATATTTTGAATGTGTTAGGAGAATTCTGACAGGACAGTATGCACATCTGCAATGTCTCTGAATACCTGACTAGCATCTGGAGTATAACCCATGAGTTTTGAACATCTGATTCACACGTTGAAGGTACACAGTTTGAATACTGAGGAGCCAACTATATTAGCATGGTTTTCCACAGAGTCTCTGCAAAGTGGTGGGACAGTTCTGTGAAATGGGCTGCAACTGCCTCCTTCCATATTTTACCCTCATTTCATGATTCAAAATCTCCCTGACTTACTTCAATGAATGGCACACAACCTCATAGGTTAATATAAACATAAATAATTACCTATCCAAATTCTTTTCTTGCTCACTTACCAGCAGAGAAAGGGTTACTTAGGAAGGAATACATACCACTAGTGCTGCTACCCTGAGTGCTGGGTCGAATCATGTAATCTCCAGATACAAAGTGAGCCACTAGTTTTTGGGTTGTGCCTAGAATGCGGGCTGAGTTCCAGCCACCTGCAGCAGGATGGGCATATGCTGCCAGAAGTTCATGGATGTGGGGCTCAAGTGACAATGGTGCACTCAGAGGAAGGAAGAGTCGGATGAAGTGTTGGCCTGCGTGCCAGATGTTGAGGCGTTCATTATGGCCAATGCACCGCGAATCGATACATGACAACCCTTTTGTGGTATTATCATCGCTTACATTGTTGTTTTCATCACTGTAACAGAAATAACAGCAACTAACAAATTTGATGTCTCTTATAGAACTAATGACTTATACACAGAGATATTGGGTTTTCGGACTTTATCCATCGTCCTGGTTTTAAGACAACTAAGAAAAACACGACGTTTTGGAAACTGGATCTGTTTCCGTCCTCAGGCGAGGGGGTGGATCCCTTAGAAAGAGCTAGCCTCAATCACTGGAACAACAGAATAGGTGTTTTCCCTCACCTGAGGACGGAAAAAAGATCCAGTTTCCGAAACATCGTGTTTTTCTTAGTTATCTTAAAACCAGGACAATGGATACAGTCCAAAAACACAATATCTCTGTGTGTTATACACCATCGTCAGAATCCTATAGTAACTAATGACTTATAACCGTCGACACAACAAACAAAGTGGGAATACCTTTGATGAAGATTACAGATGTTGGTATACATTTTACTTTTTTAATGTAAACATGGCTTGTGCTACATGTTTCGACCATACAATTTAGGTCATCATCAGGCACCTTCAAACATAACTCAAGTGATTAAAATTTATGGTCATGACACAAATCCGTATTCCTAAATTGATGATTGTTTTACAAGCAAATATGTATTTACATAATGAGCATAGTTCGGCAATTTAATATTCTGATAAAATTCGTTATGACATAAGGGAAATTAAAAATATGAAATTATTAATTGCACAATATATTAAAAATACTAGCTAGTTTTTGTGTTTAGGTATGTACAACCTTCCACAGATGTACGTTAATGTGCTGAAGATGGGGGGGGGGTGTCTTTGTAGTAATATGTGCTTGCTGTCTTGTGGTTCTTATGTACTGAAACTGAGGAATACTATATAAGTAATATATGGTTGTGGGTTATACTTTAATACTCTTTAAGAAATGAGGAAATATTTACCTAAGTTTCATGTAAAAAGAGATTGTAATATCTTGTTACTTCTCACTGCTATCCTAGACTGATGTAATTAAGTACTGTAATTACATATTATATACACAACAGGATGCAATCTATAAAGTCTCTTATAGAATCCAAAATTCATTACCATAATTTCATAGAAGTCATTGTTATCATTAGTTCAACAAACCAACACATGCAGACCACAAAAGGGATATGGCAAGACATAATTAAATTGATACTATAAGAGATATGTGTGATCCTATTTCACACATCATGACACCAGACAACATACAAAAGCATTTACACTTATACATCACTGGATTGCTGCATCACATTAGATTTAATGTTAATGACATTTTCTAATATAACTTTTAAATAAATACATAATGTAAAGTGATGAAAAGTTTTCTCTTAACATTGGATGACCTGAAGAGGACCGTTTGAAAATGAAACTTGTTTGGACTCATAATTATGCATTAGATAAAAACTTAAAACAACTGATGGCATTTTTGTATTTATTATAGTTCACTACATGTTTACAACAGCCTGCTACTGGACCAACCTGAGTCATATAAATTCACTCCACAACTTCTCTCTCTATATTTTTAAGGTATATGTTAAATATTATCTGCTCATCTATGCCTGTGTCTTTCAAGAGATATTTGCCCTTCACTTTTCCCATGTGTACTACATATCACACCCATCTCATCCTCCTTAGTTTCATCATACTGAAAGAATTTGGTGAAAAATATAAATTATGAAGCTTCTTACCATATAATTGTTTCCACCCTTCCATTACTTCCTCCCTCTTATGTCCAAATATTCTCCTCATCATCCTGTTCTCAAACACCCTTACTCTATGTGCTCCCATTAGGGTGAGAGACCAGATAATTACAGTACCACCATGGAACTTTTGTTCTTTCCTGATTAGGGGACTTATGTATAAATTATGAGGTTCTCACAGCAGTAATTTTTAAAATTGTGGTCTTTTGGGTTGGAGGGTAATGCTGTCTTGTTCTTCAAGGTCAACCAGCATGTTCCTCTAGAGCTACACAACCCAGAAGAACACAATCTGATTAGTTGACTTCTATCCCTGGTTTCTACTCAGGACTTGGCTTATTTATTTTTGCTCATTTATTTTTACTAATGTGGTTCTTAGGGCTGCTTCTTTCTTCAGACTATTTTCATTTGTGCAGTTGTCAACATGGGTATTGTTCTGTTGTCTAGACATCTGATTGTTCCATACTCTGTACTGTATCAATGTCAGGATGTGTAGTGTAAGTTAGGCCAAGTGAATCACTTCTCTGTATACACCTATCTTGAAATGCACATCAAATGTACACCAGGCAATTGGCGATGCCCAACATAACATTAGCATAATACTCTTCTCACCATTACATCACTGTACACTAGCATAACAGTAAGCACTTACTTGCCAATAACACAGTCTGAATCTGTCACACATTCTGGTTCATTAATTCCCAAGTCATCAACATCCGATAATTTCAAAGTCCCACCAACAAGGACAAATTGTTGGCGACGGAAATCATTCATGGAGAGCGATCCAAGTGGAGAATGAGCCAACTGATGAAGAATCTGGGCAATTCCTAGTGCAAGCTGCAATTGAACAACACAGCAATAATACAAACACCTTCTTCCATGAATAATAGTAGGCATATATTTGTAATAAGCAGGGCCTGGATTTTGATGACCTGAAAATATTTAAAAAATGACCGAAAAAATCCAGAAAAATGACCTAAAATATGACCCAAAAATGTAATATGCAGGGCCTGCATTTTGATGACCTTAAAATATTCAAAAAAATTATCTATAAAATGACCGAAAAAACCCAGAAAAATAACCTAAAGGAGAAAAGAAAGAACCCTTCGCTTCCATGTTATTCACATTTCAGAAAACATATGAAGAAAAATTCCCTAAAATGGACAAAAATGACAAGAAATACCCTTAAAAGTCCAAAATTTACCAAAAAAATTGCCCAAAAAATGACCTTAAACCTAAAAATGTAAAAAAAATTACCTATAAAGTTTACATTTCTGTAACCAGCAGCTCATATCCAAGATTTATATATTTAAGAGCATCGCATAGGATACAAGGAAAAAAAGATGACATGTCATCAAAATCCGGGCCCTGGCAATAAGTCTTCAAAATAAACTCTAAAGCGAAAAAGCATTTCATTATTAAGCTTTTGTTGTTACTCATGTAATGTGTCAATCTGGGCCAATCAGATGAAAGTGACAGGTACCTAACTACCACAATATCAATCCATAAAGAGTCATGGAAATAATTTATCAGTTCTGATAGTAGATGGAGACAAGTTAAATCTCCTTACATTATTCACTAGATGAAAATCTGAATGAGCTCTGAAGTTAATCTGGACATGTCATTCATTCATCAGTAATCTGTCAAGACGACAGGTCCACAGTCTCTACCAAAACAGTTCCTCCACTTAATGCGATCTAGAGCTTTCTCCTTCAAATGAGAATATCCTCTTCTGTCCCCAAGGTCATCCAGCATCTTCTTACATCTTCTTCCTCGTCTTCTGGCCACTTCATGAAAAATATTCCTAATACTCCAAGCAGAGGATTGGACTACAGCCAATAGCTGAATATTTTACAGAGTGAGTTGTAGCATATAAGTCATGATCTTATTCTGGGGCAATGGCACCATGTAAGTGTGGGCTGTACTCTCAACATTTTAAAGAACTTTATGACCTCCAGTTTCAAGGCCTTGAAGACAAAAAGAATCTTAAAAATATCAGCAATACTCATATAGTCTACATCTATATGCTACCATCACCTTGAAAGCCTCAATTCAACTACAGCACATGAAGTAAATGATTACATATATAGACACTACATTACCTGAGCTCCTGAGACTGTTGTTATGCAATTCATAAATAAATAAATGTAAATAAAAAATCTATCCCCATAACAGGCCATGTAGGCCCACAGGGTTGTGAGACATCAAGGCTCCCACGTTTTCTAGACAGTCGGGTCACAAATGGCGGTAAGGTTGTCAGCTTTACACACCAGTCACCATTTACCCCCAGGAAGATTCCTTGTACTCATTTCTGTTAGAGGCTGAGTCAACCCCAGGGCAAAAGTGCAGCTGGAAGGATGAGGTCAACTGAAAAATTTAATGATCTCATCGGGAATCAAACCCGTGACCTTCCGGCTTATAGCATAGGGCCTCAACCAACTTTAAATATTCATACCAAAAATTTTTGATCACTTCCTCATAGACTTGTGAAATTTGAATGCAGTAGTATATAATATAAAGAATACAAGTATGTTTAAGAAAGTGGATTTTGGAACTTTATACTGTATGTCTCTCTCTTAATGGCTACCACCATTTCATCAAATATTTTAATTTGCACTTCAAAAAATATATAGTTTTAATGGATTTTAAGTGAAAATTTTTGCAGAACAGCAATATGGTTGAGATATTGTAAGATTAAATTAAACAAGTTTACACTTACTAATGTAATTTTTTTTTATCTGGAATCCTTAACTTTAGCAAAAAAGGGAAACAATATGTACAAACAGAACAATTCACATATGAAAATTCTGGTAAAATAGCTGAAATGATGCATAAAAATAAAGAATTTGATTTTTAGTGAAACAATTATAAATATAAGAATTTTGTTAATTTTACTGTAATGGGCTATTATTGTTACAAATAACCTGACAGCTTCTATGATCTAGATGCAATCTGGGGATAACATGAAATGGGTAATGTGAAATGGTCCCCCTGCTTAATTGAGCACAATAACATGAAGATGTATGGGGGTGCAGATATACAGCTCCATTCATCTATGGCTTCAACAACAGTAGGGCCCTAGATGCAAAATTATTTTTATTTTTTAAACTAATTATTAAAATACAATGAAGCAAAATACAGATGAGGAGAATAGTTTATTAAATTATTCTTATTTAAAGTTTTGTGTTCAGAAGTGACCTTTTCATATTCTTCATGCTTTTCCTCTTCTTTGTGTCTTCTGGCATAAACCATAATCCTTAGAATTGAGTCCAATTGAAATGTGTGCATATGCATGGGCGGGCAGGTGCACATGTGTGTGTGTGTGAGAGAGAGAGAGAATATATATTTATAGG
Source organism: Cryptotermes secundus (assembly GCF_002891405.2). Taxonomy (NCBI): domain Eukaryota; kingdom Metazoa; phylum Arthropoda; class Insecta; order Blattodea; family Kalotermitidae; genus Cryptotermes; species Cryptotermes secundus. The sequence continues at coordinate 519,299 of NW_019720169.1, forward strand.
ATATCTTGTCTTTGACCACAAGGAAGAAGTTTCAACCTACCAAAGCTCCTTTGTACACATTAGTAACTAGACATACATATTACTCCTCTTCCTTCATACCAATTGTGCAATACTTACCCTCAGTCTGTCCTCCCATGAGAACTGAAGCAAACGCAAAGTGTCAAGAGGATCTCCAAGTTCTGTTACCATGGAGACTGGACCTACTGCATCAGGAACACAGAACCCCAACACCTGAAAATTGTCCAAAGGTAAAAGATTACTAAATGATGCTTATGAGCCTTAACTCTATTCAAAATTTAATTTCATTGTTTCACTTTCATTAGTTTTAGAAGAGTAAGACATCAAAGGCGATGTTCCAAGGGGTACGCAGTAAGGGGACGAGTAATTGCCTGCCCTCGGGTTAAATTCTGCTCAGCTGCACATTCATCTTTGTTCCCACAATTTTCCCTCCACTGTAGCATGACCCCTGCAGTTAAACTGGCAGTGATGCCCTCCTTAAATTTACATGGAGTTGTTAAGAAAAATGTGAGTTGAGATCATGTAATGACATGAGTTTCTGCATAGTTTAGAAACACAATGTAACTTACACAGAATACTGTATCAGTTTGATGATTGAATCATGGACAGTGAGAACTGAAAGGAGAAGACTGATATTGGCAGAAGTGCATTTGTGGGATAAGCATTTTTGGACTGTGAAAGAAATAATGAAAGACCTAAAATTCGACAAATAATAGAATTTGTAGAACAGTACAGAAACAGCTGGAAAGAACACATTAATATGATGATGTCTAACATGATTCCAAAATAAGATTTTAAATTATCAGCCCAGCCAAAAGTAAAAGAAGTTCTGGAAGATCTTTGAAATTACAGAATGATTCTGTTATGTAATACATACAACAACTAAAATATTATTTTCCATAGTCCTTTTTCATAATACAAATTAGGGAATGATAGGAGCTGAAACAAAGAGAAACCACACAAAGCATCTGCTTCTTGTGTGACAAACAAATTAATATGTCTAATTTAATAAAAGATTTATCAGGCAGTATTTAATTATCTGGCAATCTGTCTCAAAAAATTTTCCTGCCCCTTTGAGTTCATTTAATTTAATTCATGTTCTTAGTAATTCCAGCTTACCATTCAAGAAAAGAAAATTAACACTTCACACACACTCAGACTTGGGGAAATTTAAATTGTAAGTGGATACTTTGTCTGAATTGCTAAATCTGCTTTAAAAAATGGATGATATATCATATAAATCTTTGATTAACCTCTCAGTATAACAGTATTTAATTAACATATTTAAAACAGAGGAAACAGAAAGAGATTCTGGACGGAATTAACAATGCATACATTTTTGCAGTTAATTCAAAACATAAGGTGAATACTGCTAGCTTTATAAATTAATAATTGTACAAGTAGATTCTAAAGGTCTCTACAATTGTGTGTAACACTCATGATTACTAAGATATTAAACTGGACCCAATAGAGTAGATCTGTCCCACCCTTTACCTGAGGACAGACACAGATAAAGTTTCTGAATTGTTCTTTTCTTCAGAATACTGGATGATGGGCAAATTATAAATGCTCAGTATTCAAGAGTAATAGTTATGCAATTTGGCGATCCATTTCTGTCTTCTTGTATGACACGAAGAACCAACAAGTCACTCCGTTTTTAGGGTTTTGAATTTTTACAGCTCTCTGGTTGGACTCCCTAGATGAAGACCCAGTCTGTTAAAAGACCTCTACCTATACAGAAAAACATAAATTCAAAAGAAATATAGAGATATGTCCATGCTCAGAGTGGGATTTTAACCAATAATCCCTGTGTTCAGACACATACCACAGATCATGCACCCACTGGAATCAGCACTCCATTGTCCTACTGTGTCTAATTTCTACTAGTACAGGTTCCTAGGGTAATAAATTTGTATGTACATTTATGACCCTACTACATTCAAATTTGGATAGCCCTAGCTTCAGTGGTTCATTGCTCATCACAATCAAACTGAAAGGTAAATGTAAATATTATGCGGTTTCCACAATGGCTTGTCTTTTGTTTCTAAAGTTCACTTCCATATATTGAATTTCAGGAATTTTAATTGATTCAAAGATCTTAAATTATGAACAAAACAAACATAATAAACACTGAAAACAAATCTCATTTACCGACTGAAATACACCTTGGATTGAACTAATGATAAGCTAGCATTTTGTTTACCTTTCCTTGATGGCAGTAAGAATTTCTCTTGCTTAGAGAAAATATAGACCTTAGAGTGACTCTCAATTTTACATTTATTCCAGCACAATCTTCTCGCTGCATATTTTAAAAGCTTCAATCATGATTAGATTACAGTATAAACTCTGAAGCAAAGTTTGTTGCCATATCAGACAATCAAGCTAGTGCTAAGCTAATGGTTGTTTTTGATTCACATCACCAAGCACTCTGACACTTCAGTGTTCCGCGACTTCTGATTACCGAGCTTTCTACCAATTCCCTCACGGTAATTATATATTATTCACACCATTTGCTCGTCTAGATAGGGGGAGGGTGGATTTGAAAATACTCAATAAATGCGTTGTCTCTTGCAGTGTTTCCTAATCGAACAGAAAATCCCAGGAAGTTTCTGTAGATGCTGCACAGCAATAAAAGCTACAGAAAGGGGTCGGTGATGAACATCTATAATGTGTGTGTGTGTGTGTGTGTGAGCATGGCTAGGAAGGAGGAAGGAAGGATGCAAAGTAATATATACATCAATACATTCCACACAACTGCAGCTAGGTTTCCAGAGAAGCAGTTTTATTCTGCTATAATATCAAATGGTCCACTCAGCCTTATGAGGATAACTGAGGAGGTATTTCAAGGAAACAGCAGCTCTGGTCTAGAAAACCGAGATTAACGGCCATGGGGATCCGTTGCACTGACCAGGCGACACCCTCTATCCACGAAAGTTGGCACTAACTTTGCTGACAAGCGGTGGTCGCTCAGTCGGTATAGTTCACTTGTGGAATAAAACTATAGAGTTTGTAATATCAAATTATTTATAATGCACACAAAGAGAAACACAAAAGGTCATCAATAAGAGTACTAGCTGGCTTGAAGTCCCTTAACCTCCAGAATATGAAGATTACTGAGTAACTTTGGCTTTCTGAGGAAGCATTATTGTCCCCCACTCTCAGCAGATTTGTCAACACCAGATTATTTTCTATGGTTCTGCAATAAAGACAATGCCTACAGCCATAACTCACACATTATGCATGAACTGAAAATCAACATATACAGCATTAATGTCGACGTTTAGGTCATGACACTGCAAGCAGTCTCTATGAACATGTTTGATCATGGTCGGTTATGCATGCAACATGGTGGTGAACTCATTCAGAAATTTTTGAACACTGAATAAAGTTCTTGATTTGAAAACCACAATACTGCACACATGAGTCTCATTAAAATGTCCCTAACCCTCTAATACATGACACCATTAACATTTGTAATCTTTTTCCTGGTGCTGCAAACGTGTGGGTCTTGGTCTCCTCCATAGGTCTCTGGAGGTTTCGTAACAGTAAACTTTTCTGGTGCTGGATGGTCAGCCCCACACCCAACGTCCAATCCTGGAGGACCAAGAACTACCCTTTGATCTGTCTAGCTCTACTGGGAGCTTATATGCCTGCCAGCTTTGCTCTCTGGGGGTTATGAGCATGCCGTAGCTCCTCTGCGTGACAGATAAAGTCTTTTTTTTTGTTGCTAGTGGGGTGGGACTAAGTCCCTTGTACTGCGGCCACTGCGGCCACTTCTGGCCTACTGTACCAGCCCCAGATGGTAGGTGAGGGTGATTGTGGAGCAATTGGTGGAATGAAGATTGGCAGGGGAAACCGAAGTACTCGGAGAAAACCTGCTCCAGCGCCACTCTGTCCACCACAAATCTCACTTAACCAGACCCGGGATCGAACCCTGGCCGCCGCGGTGGGAAGCCAGCGACTAACTATGGCGAGCCTAGATAAAGTGTTAGTCCTTGAGGAGGTACATACAGTGAATGGTCAAGTAAAGTATTGTTTTAGACAATTACAAAACTATAAACATGTACACTGGAAAGCACAGCAGACACATATGTAGATGTTATTTAACACATGCAAGGGCATACATTGGGAAAGCATTCATCCTTGCACTAGCCTCTTTTCAGTAAACATTTTAATTCCTGTAACAAAAAGTCGTTCCTGTAATATGCCGTGGAGGCCCATAGGGTTGTGAGATGTCGACACTTCCACATTTTGTAGACAATCAGCTTGCAGGTGGCGGTGAGGTTGTCACCCTTACATGCTGGTCGCCCTTTACCCCCAGGAAGATTCCTGGTACTCATTTATGTCAGAGGCTGAATCGACCCCAGGGCCATAGTGCGGCTGCAAGGATTAAGTCAACTGAAAAAATCCAATGAACTCATCGGGATTCGAACCCGCGACCCTCCGGCTTGTAGCACAGTGTCTCAACCAATTATACTACTTATACTTTCAAAATCATTTTCTTTAAATACAATTCTAGAAGGTATTCTAATTGAGCACGTGACCAACTGTAACTGAACTGAACTATTAAGCTCACCAACTACATAAAGCAGAAGACTACTAGAAGAGCTAGTCAGAAAATTCTTCCGACAGTTAATTACTGTGTTCGCAGCAGCATGCCACTGGATCCTAGCGGCAGGTTGACAAATTCAGATCACCCCCTGTGACCTTACTTCTTTAAGATATATTATCATCCCATCTATGATTAGGTCTCATCAGATCAAGTTTTCAAACTAAATTCTGTGTGCATTTCTTATTTCCACCATGCATCCTGCTTGGTTTCATCATCCTAATAACATCTATTGAGAAGTTTATCGCTATGCATTTCTCTAGTGCCTTCAACAATTAACTCATAGGAATTCACCTTGGCAATGGTGGCTGTTGAATTTCACTTGAAATTAGGAAGCTACAGCGGTCAAATATTCATTGCATTTTGGTTTTGGATCTTGAGTTCAGAGGTTGGCTCTCCTGACTGAGGTTTCTTAAGATTCTCCTCGCTTAGTGGGGAGTGGAGTCCACTCTGCACGGCAGCCACTGATTGGCCTATTGTAGCCTGCTCCGGGTGATTATGATGATGGGGAATTTGGTGGAATGAAGATTGGCAGGGGAAACGGAAGTACTCGGAGAAAATCCGCCCCAGCGCCACTTTGTCCACCACAAATTCCACTTGACCAGACCCGGGATCGAACCCGGGCCGCCGCAGTTGGAAGCCAGCGACTAACCTCTTGAGCTATGGCGCGGCCTGAGGTTCTCCTCACTTCCCGGGAAAATTCTGGATTAGTACCTTAAAATATGTCGCGTTTCCTTGCACATCCATTCGAAATAATCATCCGCACTGAACACACGCGTGTAGGGGTATAACTGTAGACATATATTTTGGACGTGCTTGCTTCGAAAATTAGCCGGGACACCTGCTATACTGAGAATTTTCGTGATTTTCCTCAGTCCCTCCACGAAAGTACCGGAACAATGCCTCGGTTATGCCAAGACCGCTTCATTCCAGATTCCTTCCAGTTCATTTTTCACTGGAAACACTCACGGAAATTAGTCCAATGAAAGCTGAGAGTGAGTGAAATAGACTCGAAACAGCGGCGAAGGGCGAAATACCTGTTCCTGACAGGCATCGATTCCTGGTCGTCCAGCCCACTTTCTATAATTATATGCATTAAAATATTTTGTTACAATGATGGAATTATAATGGCATATATTATATATCCTTCGCATCAAACACAGCTGTTGATTGATATGTGCATGTTTGTGACACGGATGAGAGCGTTATGTACAATTGCATCAAAGTTACATATGTTTCACGGCGTACTTGCGGTCGCCACAGTGTTAGTGCCAGCCACTGCCACTTGGTACAACTAGAAATTATCCGCCCACATGACACCTGTGAGACTAATCAATCATCGTTCGCTCTGTCTACCCATCCGTTTGTCTGGCTGTCGTTTAGGTGGTACTGTAGCATACCATACACATAACATGTCTCGAAACTGCAGAAGAATGCATAAATATTGGTATTGTTTTACCGTCTAGAGCCACATACCGACTAGATCGGCTCTGGGTGCTTACATTAAAACCGACAGAGCGGAAGAGATCGGCTCGTTAAATGGTAAGTAGTACTCCTACAGCATTGCCAGGGCCAACATACCGATGTTTAGCGGAAAGAATGAGCTTTCACTTGAAGTATTTCTGTCGCTCTTTGAACATCATTTGAGGTTAGTTTGGTAGGGGTCTTAGTGCAACCGAAATTATCTCCAAGCAGTTTTGGCATTTCTAGCCACGGCGGGCTCTTGTGAACATGTTAATGAATCTTCCGAATAACATTAAATGCTGAGATTTTCTTGAGTGGTTGAGCAACTGCTGGCTTCTCAAGAAGGAGTCAATTACGTGGAATTTATTAGTTACTTCTGTGGAAGAAGACTTGTTTCTAAGTTGAATTGTTGGGCCGCGCCATAGCTCGAGCGGTTAGTCGCTGGCTTCCCACCGTGGTGGCCCGGGGTCGATCCCGGGTCTGGTTAAGTGGGATTTGTGGTGGACAAAGTGGCGCTGGGGCAGGTTTTCTCCGAGTACTTCGGTTTCCCCTGCCAATCTTCATTCCACCAATTGCTCCACAATAACCCTCACCTATCATCTGGGACTGGTACAATAGGCCAGAAGTGGCCGCAGTACAAGGGGCTTAGTCCCACCCCACTAGCAATTGTAGCAACAATATGACATAGCAGCATTGATTCGAGTAAAATAAACGTAAAATTTCCTTGTACTTAATTAAGCACTATACCATGAAGATATATGTATAAGCGAATGGAGGTATAGACCCACGAATTAGCCTTGGCACTAGATGGAGATGAATGGTCAGCCTCAGGCCCTGGCCGATTTGCCCCCGTACCCATTGCGGAGGAGGATCGATATGCCCCAGAGTCAGTCTGGATGCCGCGAACTTCAGCGTATCCTGTGAAGAAGAGAAATCTAGTGCATCCCTGCCGGGGATGGAACCATTATTCTTCTGTTTCCCAACCTGCAGCCCAGCCACACCACCGACTGAACAATACATGCTCGATGATGGGATGGAAGAGATAATGGGTCTATAATTTGAAATTAGGGACTACAATGGATGATTAGATACAAAGCCAGATAATTCTTCTATCCTAACGCGTGTAAACTTACCGCCAATACATGACAACTTTAGCTAAACTTCCTTTCTTGTGAGGGAAGGCCTATGGTATCGCACTGGCCGTATGTCCGTCCGTCTTCTCAACAAACTGATGGACTTTCATAAGCTTGGCATGAATGTCATGCCACTAGAGGTCATTTAACTTTTTCAAGTTCCAATTTTCTGCCTGTAATAATAACAACATGGCGGTTATATGACTTCCAAGATTGCAATGACGCTAGACGCTCTTGGTGTAGGACTCTGCAACGTGTTCTATTCAAACCATAAGTAAATGTTGTTAAGGCACAATGTGAAGCAACATGGTGGCCAAGCGAAATCGGCATTTATCTAAAGGGCTGATAGTGATCTACTTATGCTGGATACATAAAAGTGTATAACTTTCTCAATAAATTTAAATGTGGGCTCCCTTTGTGGCACGACAATATCCAGGCTTCAAGCATGTTTCGTGTTACCATAGCCAAAGCGTCCCTTATGCGGGCTTTCAGGTGTTGCAAATCCACTGGGGTTAAATCTGGCGACCCAGGAGGCCTAGCGATTAGTTCATCTCTGCCGATCCATCTCCCAGCCATCTCTCTGTCCAGTTGATTCCTAACTTGGTGGCAAAAATGTGGCGGCGCATGCGTGTAAGCCGGGTATGAAAATAAAATAAAAACTTTCAGAGTTTTCCTTTTTCGACGACATAAACCGGATACGTGTATGATAATTAGTTTCCGAGATATAAATTTTTATTTTGGGTACCTTTCATCTGGGCACCGATATATAGGACCCACTGTTTGGTACAAATGCGATCAACAAGTCTATAACTTCTCTCCCTGAGTTAGAAAGAAACCACTACAGAAAAATGTGAAACGCTTCGTGTTTTGGGTAGCTCTCACTCATGAATGTTTTGGATATCAATGATCTTTTTCCACACGATAGAATTCAGATCTGGTCTGTATGTGAAACAATATTTGTATTGGATTGGCTATTCCTGTGGTGGTTATTGTGTTTGCATAATAATGAACTAACATACAAACTCCATGCATTTTCTCTCTCACAATGCAAATCACTGAAAATCTGCTATACAATCCTTCCCGAGTGTTCCCATGCGCATCTTCTTAAGCGCAAAAAAAGAATCGCTGAGTTGGGTCTGTGTGCGTGGGTGATTACGGCGAGAGATGGAATTGTGGGAATGAGCAGTGACCCTTCTACTGCACAAGCGCGCACGTCGGCCATCTTGTCATCATTGATAGTAGGAAATTTAAAAAGAAGCGAGATTTGGCTGGCCTGCAATGGTACACAGTTCTTAATAATGGATCACTTTATTCAGAAGTTGACAGAAGACACATAAGTGATATTTTGTTGCACCCTGTTGTGTAAATCACTATAGATAATATTTATTATAATCCTGTCAACACACCACTATTTCCAGCGGTAAATTTGGCTGTCAAGGACGACATGTTTCGTCAGATATGTACCATCTTCAGGTCTGATTTTTTTGTTACAATTATTCTATACTGTACTTAGCGTAGATTTTCCACTTAAATCGAATGGCTCCATCAGTGTGTTATATAATATGTAAAGCTGTCCCTGTGCTTAACTAAATAAGCACTATACCATGAAGGCATATGGGGGAGTGGGTGTATAGATCCACATTTTCTTGACCTCTGCACTAGCTGGAGGCGAGTGGTCAGCTTCACGCTCCTGTCGCTTTAGCCCCGGGTGAAGATCCCCCAGTGCCCACTGGATAGGAGGCTGGCTGTGTGGCCCAGAGCCGGTCTGGACGACGCGGAGAAGAGAAAATTCTTGACCTAATGGGACTCGAACTCCGATCCCTCGATCGTCCAGCCCGTAGCCAGTCGCTATACCGACTACGCTTATATTTTAAACTGTAATGTGGTTGCTTTTACCGTGCTGAACTCATAAGCATATTTTTTATCTCTTAAGAAGCGAAATTAGGCTAAAAAATCAGCCCCGTTAGCGAGGATTTTAAAATCATACAAAGTAAAGGTATCCCCGGAGTTAGAACCACGCCACGAAGGGGTAGGAGAGGTATATGTCCACCATTCTTAAACCCGGCACTAGATGAAAGTGGCTGTCAGCTTCACGATCCAGCCGGAACAAGACCGGCACCCGCCATGTGCGAGACTCTACTGGGATTCGATTCTGGATTCAATGACCGTCCAGTCCGTAACCTAGTCGCTATATCGACTGAGCAATTCCGACTAACTACCAAAATTCCGAAAACGTTTCAATGTACCCCCAGGTAATTTGGCGACTTTTCTCGAGTCTCATACAGCGTCGGATGGTAGGATAGCAGTTGGATAATAATAATTTGGAAGGAAGTGACGGTAGTCTAATCGAGGTACTATCCCAGCATTTCTTTGGAGGAAATGAAACCACGAATAACCGCAGTTAGGATAGCAGGTGTCCCGACAGATACTCGAACCAAGAACCTCCCGAATATAAGTCCAGTGCCAATCTCTTCTGTACGTTTCAATGATCTGAGGAGGTGGACGCTTCAGGGCACGGGAGGCCACCGGAAGGAGTAACATAATCACAAAGGAAATGCTACTTCGGGAATCCATTCCTAAACGTGTCGTTGTTGGGGGACGGTAGTTATGGCGTTCTACGTCACCGGAAATAGCTTCATTATAAAACGCGCTCTCAAATTAAGCAGACGATGTCTACCTGTAGCTACGTCCGGTCACAGCATTCACTTCGAGTATAATAACTGGAAAATATATCGCAGAATTTTCAAACATTACCTTAAAATCCTTTTTACATAACCTACACGAAATGGGGTTAATCCTGTCCCAATTCCCAAGTCGCCAGTCCAACACGCCGTCAATGTTGAGACAAATTACACTGTCTGCCTACCTAAGAAGGGGCAGGGGTGTTCTCAATTGGCATGAATTCGCAACGAATTTAAAGGAAATGGGCCAATTAGTACTTAAAACATTGGCGGTCTTAATTGAATCAGGCCGGTCACGGTAGCCGAGCGGCATAGCTCAGTCGGTATAGCGGTGGGCTAAGGGCCAGACGGCCGGGGTTACGTTCTCGGCAGGCGCAAGGGATTTTCTCTACTCTACGGATTCCAGACCGGCGCTGAGGCCCATCCAGCCTCCTATGCATGGGTACCGGGGGCCCTTTCCACGGAATAAAGCGGCCGGGGCGTGAAGCTGACCACTCACTTCCATCTAGCGCCTGGGACGAGAATGATGGAGCTGTATCTCCACTCTCTCCTATGCCTTCATGGTGTAGTGCGTATTAAATTAATTACAGGGACAATTTTATCTTTGCCTTAGCACCTACAACTTTTTCCGCAGATGGTTAACCGGTACAATTACATTACTAGCACACAACAGAATGTACAAATTGAAGGGCTGAATGATTATCTTTTACTGAAGTAGGGGCAGGTCACAGTAGCCGAGCGGTCTAACACATGAACGGTCTTCGTTCACTCGGAAGCCGGGATTGTGGGTTCGAATCCCACACAAGGCACTGACGTTTGGTGTTTGTATGCGTTTATTCTGTTTGTGTTGTCCTCTGTTTAGGTAGAGGCCTTGCGACGAGCTGATCACCCGTCCAAGGAGTCCTACCGAATGTATAAGATCAAGAAACTGAGAAATCAGCCATAAGCTCCAAAGTTGGAGCGAGAGGAAGAAACAAATAACTGAACCAGGGGACAGACGGATGAGGTCTGATATAAAAATAAAAGCTGAGACGAATAAGCAGGCCAGTATGGCCATGAATGCAAGGCAAATTCATGATGTAAGTATAGATAATACATGTTTCGAAAACGTGGAGAATTTCAAATACTATATAGAAACGATAGGAGATCAAAATTACATTTAAAACGAAGCTAAAAAGTAGATTAAATATGCTGAGTGTTTACAATCGTTCATTCCATAATCTTTTACGTTGCCATGTTCTGTTTAAAAATTCAGAACATTAAAATATAAAAGTTAAAAGATTAGCACCACGGCCCAATGTAAGATTTGGTCTTCTTCTGGTGATGTGCTTATAGCTCCAACATTTCTCAACCTTCGACATTAGATGGAGGTAAGTGTCCATCGCCACACTCCGTCCGCTCTAGCCAGTGGGAAAGGACATGTTAGGATAGTAGCTCCGCTTTGATGCCGAACAAATGATTTTCTTCCTATCCTATGCTATCCAACAAAGGAATTAATTTCACGTTCGAACCTTAGAGAGTTTTATAAAAAGAAACTAGAAGTCTGGGGAAGAACTAATCGACTACTTTCCTTTGATACTGCATGGACCGCATAGAAAACGACGCATCCAACAATTCTTCTATTGCTGCGTGTGTATAAGTTTCCGCGGTAATGTTTTTACCGAGCCGTTGCTTAGCAACGAGAAGGGAATACAGACAAATAAACTGATGGGAGGGACTTATGAATAGGCCGTTGAGAGGGGCTGAGGTACTATAATATACATACCAAGTTCCATAAAGACTGGTTCGGCCATTCAAAAGTTTATAGGAGGACGGGGGTATACACAGACAGCATGATGATTTCATAAGCCTACTTTAAGTAAAAGGTAAAGTTTCTTCTGTGCTTAACTAATTAAACACTACGCCATGAAGGCGTATTGGGGAGTGGATGTATAGACCCAGGTTTTCTTGACCTCGGTACTAGTTGGAGGTGAATAGTCAGTTTCGCGCAACGGCCGCTTTACTCCCGGGGAAAGAGCCTAAGGTAGGCATTGGATAGAAGGTTGGGTGGACCTCAGAGCCGGTCTGGATGACGTAGAGGAGACAAAATTCTTTACACTACCGAGACTCGAACTCCGACTCGTCGGTCGTCTAGCCCGTAGCCTGTCGCTATACCGACTGAGCTATCCCGGCTCTTCATAAGCCTACTTTTAGTTTCTCAAAATAAGGAAAGTAGGCTAAAAACTGAGACACTGGAAAAGTAAAAAAAAAAAACAGCCTCAAACTCCCCTCTTTACTCAAGCACGACTTATGAGGGGCAAATATTATGCAGCTAATCACCATAACGTCGTGTAGTCCGACAAAAGTCAACGGACGTTTCGCAGGAACTTATGGCCTGTATCTTCAGGGTGGGAGAATAAGCCGAGCAAGAAACCGGAGTGAAAGCTCGATTGACATTCAACGGACTACAGAGCGCTATATCCCAGAAGACAGAACTCTTCATAACCACTTCTGTAAGAACCTCAAGTCCTACATAAAGCTAATCCTTTGTAATTATCTTTACTGTTTAATTACTTCCTTCGTTTTAAACTCAAACATTTGTTTGGAAGAACTCTCAGCGGGCAGTGAGAGTTGTTGCATTTTTGCCCCAAACTACTGCAAAGTTCACAGAAAATGATTCTGTCGACAGAATAAATAGCAGCCCCTAAAACAAAGAAATACTCCCCCCTACTGTTCACAGTCCTGTGAAATATCTCCCTGCTGACCATGCAACGTCATTCTCGCTATCTGCTCTCGAGGGCTGAATGAATTTCAATTAAACTTGGAGGGTTCAATATTGACATATTCCTTTTAAAATTCACCCCCAGTTCTTCCGCCCTAAAACCCTATCAACCGGGTGTTCAGCGTTATATACAGGGTGTAACTGGAAAGCGCTGACATATTTTTGACGTGAGTTCCGCATGCCAAAACAAGAAATAACGTCCATATGAAAATGTGTCCGGAAACATTTGATGTGTGAGTTATAGTTGAAAGAATGACGTGTAGACACCAGCAGCAGTTCAGCATCAGCAGTCGGCAGGGTCTACTGGTGATGTCTGGGTAGGCCCGCATGTTTTGCCGCAGGCAACCACTACCGAGACTTCCGCTTGCATGATCTGCCAAAGCTACTGGAAAATGTGCCACTGGCAGTCAGCACGAGTGCGGTACATGCATGATGGTGCTCAGCGCTGTGCGAGATGTTCTCACTATAATGACCGGTGGATAGGTAGAGGACGACCCGCTGCATGGCCTGCACGCTCGCCGGACTTCAATCCTCTGGGTTACCTGTGGGGACACCTAAACACACTTGTGCATGCAGCACCTCTTGACAAAGAAGAGGCGTATCGTACTGTGAATTCCTGTCAGACTATCCGCAGATGCCCCGGCATCTTTGCACGGATGCGGCGGTCCATGATGAGACGTGTCGAGGCGTGCGTTGAATCTCATGGAGGACATTTTGAGCACTTTTTTGTAAACATGTTTTTTTCAGGTATAACTCAACAAAATATTTCCGGACACGTGTTGATATGGACATTATTTCTTGTTTTGGTATGTGGAACCCATGCCCAAAACTTGTCCGCACCTTTCAGCTACACCCTATATAGCGCTACACAGAACGCACAACAGTTTTCTTAACGCGTTAGAAAATGCACGCATAGCGTAACGCTTCTGTTGCGTCGTCTCCCTGTTGTTTATTTATCTCGAAAGAAATTTTTAAATTTTAACAAAATGACGGTTGTAGTAGTACTGTCAATTGCTGTTTAATGAAATGTGTTCTGGTGTATTTGCTCAAAGCAAGAACTGTGAAGCCAGAGAAACAGTTATTGTTAGGTAACGGCTGTGTAACACGCAACAATGGAGTAACTGTCGGAAGCGGTGTTTTCTGTGCTACAAGTCGGAAGGTCGCGGGTTCAATTCCCGATGAGGTAACTGTTTTTTTGTTTTCAATATACCTAATTTTTCCAGAAGCACTATGGCCCTGGGGTCGACTCAGCCTCTAACAGAAATGAGTACCAGGAATCTTCCTGGGGGTAAAGGACGGCCAACGTTTAAGGCTTACAACCTCACCGCCATCTGTGAGCCGATTTTCTAGAAAATATGGGAGCCTCGACGTCTCAGAACCCTATGAGCCTCCAAGGCCTGTTACAGGGATAATGTGAGCGCGCGATGGGTGGAATAAAACCCGTTATAATACGTTTCGCTCCAAGTTCTGGGGTTCAGGACTGACAGCCCAGCATTTCCTTGAGCCGCGAACTTAACGCTGCCACCAAAGCCGAGTTTCCTCTATACAAATGAATCAGGGCGCTCAACTCAAATCCCGTATCGCTAACTCCTAAGTTAGGGGCTTCCTAACACGGAGCACACTCATGCAACACAACAGATTGACCCATTTAAACGGGGTTCAAGCATAGTTCTATGGAAGGGTAATTAGCTGAAGTTACCTTTCAGAACGTGTAAATGTTACTAGTAGAGGATTTCAGTTTGCTATACACAAGTTTCAACACATTTAATTCCAATTTAAAATTCACTAAATCTATGTATTGCCGGTCACGGTAGCCGAGCGGTCTAAGGCATGCACTGTCTTCGCTCGCTCGGAAGCCGGGATCGTGGGTTCGAATCCCACTCACAGCATGGATGTTTGTGTGCGTTTTTCTGTGTTTGTATACAGGTAGAGGCCTTGCGACGAGCTGATCACCCGCCCAAGGAGTCCTACCGTATGTGTAAGATCTAGAAAAACCGAAGTGAACGGAGTTCATGGAGGTAGGCCTAGGCCCACTGGGGCTGTAGTGCCAAGGAAAAAAAATCTATGTATTACGTATGTGAGTGTAAAGGTAGAAACAAAATTAAAGTTGTCCCTGTGCTTAAATAATAAAGCACTGATCGAGATAGTGGTTAGCTTCAGCTCCGTCCACTTTACCTCGGAGGAAACGATCACTGTACTCATTGAATACATGATTGGATCGGCTCTAGAGCCTAACTGGACGCTATGGAGGGGAGAAAAGAATCTTTTCGGGAATGGAATATCGATTCACCGATCACCCTGAACGTATTATTTTTTTAATTAGCATAGTGGGGGGTGGAGTCCAGTTGGGTCCACTCGGCACGTCGGCCACTAATTGGCCTATTGTACTTGCCCCGGGTGATTATGATGATGGAGAATTTGGTGGAATGAAGATTGGCAGGGGAAGCCGAAGTACTCGGAGAAAACCTGCCCCAGCGCCACTTTGTCCACCATAAATCCACCAGACCCGGGCTCGAACCCGGCCCGCCGCTGTGGGAAGCCAGCGACTAACCGCTTGAACTATTGAGCGGCCTCACCCAGGCCGTAGCGCAGTTACTACACTGACTGAGCTGCATTATGAAAAATAAGGAAATATACTTATCCGTGTTACTCTCTCTCTCTCCAGTTACCTGTCTCCTAATGTGTTGGGTTTCACGTTAAAGGTTCATTTATTTTTATAAATGTCCACCCTAGAGGGAGGACGCGTGTACCAATCTTTTAAAACTTTACGCAGATTATTACATCCACTTATTCATACAGTTTTTAAATCTCGTAAGTGAGTCAACTTTCTGACGCGGCGGCGGCGCTGTTCCCAAGTTAGTTGTGCGCACTCAGCTAAATAAGAAATGTCCCGCTGCAGTGCCTTATCACCATGGCCATAAAACTGCATGCCCGGGCCTCAGCTTGGACGAACTCAATCCATTCTATAACATGACTTTCATTTTAATATCGTTCTCCCATCTACATCTTGATGTCTCATACAAGAGGTCCTGATCATAATAAATTCTTGTTTCCTCTTTCATGTCCAATCCATTTCATTTTCTGTCACGTCCCTGCAACGACAGTTAAAGTAAGATTTCTGTCCTCTTCTGAGCGACAACAGAATTCCTCAGACATTGCTGCGTGTTATTTAATGATACTGTAGCGTGTATAAGCATATAGGATATTGATGGGAAAGCCAGAAGGAAAAGAACACTGGGAAGACCAAGCCGTAGTTGGGTGGACAATATTAAAATGGATCTTAGGGAGATAGGATGTGATGGACTGGATTATCTGGCTCAGGATAGGGACCGCCAGAGGGCTCTTGTGAACACGGTAATGAACCTTCGAGTTCCATAAAATGCTGTGAAATTCTTGAGTAGCTGGAGATTTGGCTTCTCGTCAAGAAGGGCTCAGCTCCGTAAGTTAAGTAGCGTGTATAACAGTTATCATGCAAGGACAGCGAGATGGGTGGTTATACCAGACCTGTCTCTAGGCAACGGCACGGTAAACACATTCCAAACGAAAAAAAAAATATATATGATTTAGGAGAGTCGCACAACAAAATGGACTCTACTGTGTCAACATTTGTCTTTATTCGTTGTTGGTGGTAACGCTACATGGCCTTCGTGCGTATGTTGTGCTAATTTTGGGTTTTCAAGCGAAACTGTGTCAGGTTATACACGGTTCTCCAAAAAGAATCTTACTGAAGCTTGTAAGCTTTCATAACCAATCATTTACGTAGACCTCTCCATAGCGTTGTCCGAGGTATGCTTAATTCACGGCAACCGCGGCTTGGCGTCTTACGTGGGCTCCGTGAACAAGGTTCTCTAATTCAATTCACATTTTCCTCTGACATTCTGGGCCATCCTGGACTTCTCCCCTTGCAAATGCACCCTTTCACCTGGAACTGTCGATACCAACGAAGAATGTTTGTCTTACATGGTGGATCACTTTGAAATTGTTTGCGAAACTCACGTTGCACAATGATGACCGATTCTGTCTTCGCGAAACGCAGAACACAGAACGTCTTTTGTTGGGGAGTCGCCATTTTCGTTTACACCGCTGCCTAGCGGCAGTAAACAAGAACGCGTTTGAATTCAAATAGTAGATGAAACGCGAGGAGTTTTTCTATGTTTTCAAATATACTAAATCTTTTTTAGGTAATGATTAACATAATTACAGTAATTTAATTGATAGCACTCTTTTTGGAAGATCCTGTATTTGTGCCCCTTAGTGCGCACTTCAAACAGTCTGCCTGTTTCGCGGATGTAACATGGGATCTTACCCTCTGAATTACTCATCATAAAGCAGAGAACGTGATTTCGTACCACGATTTCTGTCACTTTTTATCTCCACTGCGAATACAGAGTTAACTAACGGAAATCGATATTTTAATAGTTGAATGGAGGTGCTAGAATTTCACAGCTCTTCGCCATTTTAAATTCTTCCTCGCTGTCATTATGCTACACCAATGTTGCGGTTTGAGATCACGTTGATGTGTGCGTAGTGACGATATTAATTAAAGGGAATGGCTGTATCACATTTAAAGTCCGGACACTAGACCTTCGGACTGTCAAAGTCGAAGTTAAAATTATGTTATGACTGACGGACAGTTGTCCGGTCTGTCTTTCTGTCAAGCCGCATCTGGGGCCCCAAGACCAGGTCTCTGTCAGTCGGTTGGTTAAATTGCTGCTGGTCTTCGTCAGCACAGTCATTCCTGGCTTAAGTCTCCTCGAGATCCATGACCAAGACTTTTATTCTCTCCTATACATGTACGTGTTTCGAAATTGGGCCTCCTCTTCGACGAGGGAGGGGTCGGTGTTTCTATATAAGCGCTATGTTTGTTGCGCCGTAGTTTCAGCACGAGTATATCCGCGCTGTCACGGTGTCCCGGTCACTGTGGGCTCTGTGTCACTGCACTGTACTGCACTGTACAGGGGTCGGTGTTTCTATATAAGCGCTACGTTTGTTGCGCCGTAGTTTCAGCACGAGTATATCCGCGCTGTCCCCAACTAACAAAGTCAAACTCACATTGCGACTGACGGTCAGTCAATCAGTCATATAGTCTTGGTGTCGAGCCCCATCTAGGGCTCATGACCAGATATTTATTACTGTTCACAGTTACGGTCTTGTTATTGTGGGGCGCCCTCTCTGATGAGAGGACGGATCTGTCTTTTGTTAATGTTATTGGCTGCAGTAGTAAGTCATTTGTCATAATGTGAAAGATATTTCCGTTACAACGGCAGTCTAGTCACTTGAACGGTCGTATGCTTGACCGCCGCCAAGTTTAAGCCTCTTATACTTTCTATGTCGGGCTTCGTCTTGCCCAGTATTGCGAACATTTTCGTTATCGTGAGTTTGTATGACTTCTCCTTGTTGCCTGCTAACTAATTAACTAACTCCTTTACAGGGCCGCGCCATAGCTCAAGCGGTTGTATGAATGAATGAATGTACAAGGGGTGGGCCTTCTTGGCCCTTGCACCGCGACCACAGTGATCTATTGTGCCTCCCCTTCTGATTATACCCTCAGCAATCCTGCGCTTCGAATGAAGCGTAGGATTTTGTACGTGGGGACGTCGAAATAGTCACTTGGTTCCATAAAATACTGACCCAAGTGACGCAATCTTAATTAAGCTGAGGCCTCACATTCGCACAGGATATGTGTGGCTGTTTCGTTTTCTTCTTGGCACCTCTCACAAGTTGGACTATTACTTAGTTCCAGCTTCAAGAGGTGTCCTTTGAGGTGACAGTCCTGTAAGTAGTCCTGCCACCCATCGCAGCTGGATAGCTGGTTAGTCACTGGCTTCCCACCGCGGCGACCCGGGTTCGATCCCGGGTCTGGTCAAGTGGGATTTGTGGTGGACAAAGTGGCGCTGGGGTAGGTTTCCTTCCAGTACTTCGGTTTCCCCTGCCAATCTTCATTCCACCAATTGCTCCACAATCACCCTCACCTATCATCTGGGCTGGTACAATAGGCCAGAAGTGGCCGCAGTACAAGCGACTTAGTCCCACCTTTACAGCATCAAGTCGGACCGCATAGAAAAAACGATCTCCCACAGTTCTTCTACTGTTGCATGTTTATTCGTTGCCTAGCAATGGCTCCTTTCTTTGATGATATAAGAGCACCTTTGCTGTGCCACTGCCTAGCAACTGGTGACATCTCTCATTATACTATTCCGTCATGTCATATTTTGAGAGGCACCCGACACGCACAGAAACACTTGGAAGTCTCCGGGTGTCTATTATTTCTATCTGAGTTTAAACAAAGTTGGAATGTGCCAACAAATGTTTGCAAATGTTCTCAATATCAAAAGTTATATAATACATGTATGCCTACTCTCAAAAAATCAAAGTAAATAACGCTTATAAACGTTCGACGCCTGTTTAAGAGTCTTTCTAACGAGTCTTGCGAGGTTATGGATATACTACAGATGCATCATGGGAAAAGCTACAAGTATTCGCGTGGCTACGAAATACAGACAGAAAACAGTAGGGCACTAGTATAGTATAACGAAGAATAAGTCTACGGTTCATGATTGACATCTAGTACCGCATGGAGGAATCATAAAAGTGGTAAAAGTCGTTATGAGGGAGAGAAATATTTGAATATGGCCACTGGTACGGTCGCGACCTGCATGTAAAGGAAACATTGAGAAGCGTTTGTATGCAGCGCGCGTTGCGGAATGTGAGGAAACCAGAAAAATAAAAAGCGACTACACATAATTTCACGGCACGGCCAACATTATCAGTGAAGTCAGAGAAAGAGAACGAAGTGGCAATAATTTCGGAACATAAAAATTAGCAACTGACATGACATGAGTACATACCCATCTGGAATTATATTGTGCACAGTAAACCATGCAGAGGGATTAGCATGAATGCGAACAGGCACAGAATCCGATGGGATATGGCGCTCAATTTTAATGGAGGACCCCCCCCCCCTTTGTAGTGCTGCAGAGTATAATAATTCCAGTTACTGGACAGGAGAGGGGTTGGGGGTACAACAAGGTAACTCAATATAGACCTAGTATTAAACCTTGGTCAGCTCCCATGAAACACATTCCAACCAGAGGGAAAATGTCTATGCGATAAACAAATTTAATTAACTTTTGTGTTATTTTCTCATAATATGAGCTCTACCCTTTGATGCAATTGTAGAGGTGAACCCCATGTCACCCACCACATAATGTTATCTCATGACATCAAAGGTAAAAATTTGTATACTAGCAATGGCGTTTTTTGGTTTCGGAGATATTCACATTTCGGAGAAGTTCGGCGACATTTTATTTAGAACTAATATAGGCCTATATAAACATGTCAGTGTTGATTGTCATTGATAATCCGTGAACCTCGTAGCATGGAAGGAACGGATTATGCAGTACCTTCACAGTGCTGACACCCGTGGCATGTAAAGTAAGTTTACTGTGCGACAAGGACAACTGGGACCGGTGTACGAGAACAGGTGAACCAAGAGGCCGTTTGTGGCGACACATTTCACAGCTCCCTCTTTTGGATTTTCTGAAATATTTCTTCACTGTATCTCATAAATTTGATATTATTAATTGCAACGAATTACTCAGAAAGTTGATCTGTTTCTAACGGAGGAAGATGAAAGGGGAAGTGGAATTTTTCGTCATCTGATGTGGAATTCAAGATGGCGTCGTCCCTCTTCATACCAGAGGCTTTTTTTTTTTTTTTTTTTAAATNTTGTCTCTCAAAGACTGACTTGTGCATATTACACCGTGATAATCCACATTCCCTAGAGTAGTGTTTCTCAACCGCAGGGCCGCGGCCCGTTACAGGGCCCTCGTCTTATAAAGGTTGAGAACCACTGCTCTAGGGGACCGCGTTTTTGTTATCGTCTCCATACTCAGAGACGGAGAGTAAACCATGTGAGAAACCGCCGTCTGTATACTGCTGTTCCTTAATCTTTACGTGTTTGCACTACAGACGGAAAGACAGAAGATTCCGAACCGAAGAGCAGCAAAGGTTCCCCGAATTCCTCCGCGAACTGGTGTAAATATTACAAAAAGCCGTTTAAAGCTGATTTTAATTAAATTACAACAAAACTGTTATGAAAACAAACAGCTCGCTTATTTTCCTCTAAATACTTGAGATAACGAACAGAATTACAGACCTTTGGGGGGGGGGGTCTTTGTGTTGACAACACTCGAGTTGCAAACCTGGGAACCACTGCTGTAGAATAGCACAGAACATGTTCAACTTCCTACTTTCGCCCCTCCAGATTCGAATCTGTGAATCGTTTCAAGCGAACAGAAAATTCTAGATAGGATGTCACATAAATATGCTTGGAGTCGTGAACTGCAATTTTGGGGGGAACACAAACGGAACCCAGATTTAGAAAACAAGCGAAAGTGCGTGCATCCAGCTCATGGACTGGATCCATCTGGCACAGGATAGGGACTAACTACCTACCTACCTATGGCTCTACAGCCCTTGTGGACCTTGGCTGCCTTCTCAGTTTCTTATTCTTATACAGTCGGTAGGACTCCTTGGTCGGGGGATCAGCCCGTCGCAAGGCCGCTACCTACAGACAGAACAACATGAACACAAAATAAACGCAAACATCCATGCCTCTCGTAGGATTCGAACCCACGATCCCAGTATTCGAGCGTGCGAAGACGGCCACAGGGACCGGAGTGCCCCTAACTGCTCACAGTAAGAGTTTTCTCCACAGCCTCCAGATCGGTTCTGAGACCCACTCAGCATCCTGTCCAATGGGCATGGGGTGGGGGACTTTCCTTAGGGGTAAAGCGTCCAGGGCGCAACGCTGACCACACACCTCCGTCTAATGTCCACTTTAATAATTTATGGAGCCGTACCTTCATTATGACATACGTCTTCATAATTCGTTGCTTAAGCACAGGTAGAACACTCACTCTTATTCCTCTGTCTCAGTTTTCTCGATAATATTCAGCAGGATAAAGTAAAGGTAAAGCTATCCTTGTAACAGGCCGTGGAGGCCCATAGGGTTGTGAGACGTCGAGGTTCCCACATTTTCTAGACAATCGGCTCAAAGATGGCGGTGAGGTTGTCGGCCCTACGCGTCAAGTTATCTCTGTAACAGGCCGTGAAGACCCATAGGGCTGTGAGAAGTCGAGGTCCCCACATTTTTATAGACAATCGGCTCACAGATGGCTGCAAGGTTGTCAGCCCTACGCGCCGACCGCCCTTTACCCCCAAGAATATTCCTGGTACTCATTTCTGTTAGAGGCTGAGTCAACCCCAGAGCCATAGTGCGGCTGGAAGGATTAGGTCAATTGAAAAAAAAAATCCAGTCACCTCATCGGGACTTGAACCCGCGACCTTCAGGCTTGTAGCATAGTGCCTCAACCAACTATGCTACCACGTGCCCCAACATTTAGCAGGATCCTGTGATAAAAATCCATTACACGTTACAGCAAATCGCGGGTGTAAGTACTATAAGAGCCGATCACAGTGACCACGGCCTGAACTGGCTTCACTCCCTCGAACGCTGGGATCGTGGGTTCGAACCCACTGGAGGAATGAATGTCTATGTGCGTTCATTCTATTTGTGTTGTGTGTGTAGGTAGCGGCCTTACGACGGGGTGATCCCCTATCCAAGGAGTCCTACCGACTCTGTATAGGATTGAGAGACTGAAAAAGTGGCCAGGACCCAAGAAAGGGCTGTAGATCGATGATGATGATGACGATGACGACGATAATAATAATAATAAAAATAAATAGTACAAGAAAACTGATATACTTCGTTACAAAATAATTATCCGATTCCCCATTATGCTCGCGAACACTCCACAGAGTGTGTTCACACTCCACAAATACCACAGGAGCCTTTAAACATAATCAAGTTGGGCGTAATGACCCTAGGGCCCAGAGGATGAACTAACGTAAATGTTACTCCATTTAGCAAATCCCAGCGGCTGCAAGGACCCACACATACCGTGCCCAAGCTGCCCCCCTTCTGCTCTCTGACGTCACCATGGTAACAGAATCTACCCCGTAGCAACGCCTCTGGACTGGCATCATGACAGTGGGTGTGTTGACAAGGGGGAAGCGCAATTCGCCCATTACACATGGCACTCCGATCTGCTGCTGCATGTACGAACGGGTCTGCAAAAGTGATGACGGAAGTCGCCTTGTAAGGCGAGCTCTAATGGAAAAGGACAACGATTTTAATTTCTGTACTTCATAATGAGAGGATCCGTGATAGCGAAGAGCTGGTCCGCCTTGGTTCAATTTCTGGCAGGGCAAAGGTTTTGGGATCATCCAGGCTCATGTTCAAACCTCAGTTGTTGTGCATTTGTTGCGTGCGCAGTCATGGGCGCGGACGGCACAGAAAACATCAGTCCTCTGTTGCTGTTATTTACTGTATGTTAGGAATCTGTTGCCTAGCAGCGGCCGTTGTTTACAGAGTCATTATCTAGCAACGGGTCTACTTGCTATAATATTACATTTAAATAAATGTTTTTGACCTTTGGGACTTATGCTTCATAGACCTGATCATTTCAGGACATAAATTTGCATCGTAATTTTAGAAGAAAAGTTGCAACGTGGTTATGCATCGTCATAGTCACGTGGACAGAATTCCTTCTGCGTATTCAAATGGTCCTGGATATTTTAAATGTTTTCGTGGTTTTTCTCAGACTGTAGGAAAATAACTGGAGAGTACTGGGGGGGTGGAATACTCAGTGACGAGGGATGCAATCAGACGCAAAGCCACTGTCTGGCTCTACCGGTCTTCCTTCCTCTACGCATTTCCTGCCCACAGTAGCCAACCTCATGTCAACAACAGGGCCTCACCCGCCTGAGGCAATCATTAGGTGCCCCACAATACCTCAAGTTAGGCCACGGTCGATTCTCTCCTCATCCTCCTCAATTCATAAATCAGTAAGAGACCTAACGTTCTGCGCTATACAAGCACAGCGTTGAACTACTGCCAGAATCATTACATAAACACTTCTATCTTCTGGGATATAACGACGTGTAGTCCGTTGAAACTCAACCATCTTCAGGGCGAAGAATAAGCCAAGCAAGCAACTTGCTTCAGGCTGATTTCTTGTGTCTCTTACTCTTCAAACCCGAAGATGAAAGGGAAATATTCTTTCGAAACGTCGGATGATTTTCAATGACTACACGGCTTTATATTACAGAAGACACAACTCTTCATAACCAATGCAGCGGAAACCTGAAATCCTACGTCATTAAATAAGGCATAAATAAAAAAAATATATATTGTAGATGAATTCCAGAAACCAAGTAGTTCTTAATGGTATAGTTGATCTATTTTAGCCAGACCGCTTTATGCGCATTATAGGTACCGTGCGTTCGAATCTCACTCAAGACATGGATGTCCGTTTGTTTATTCTGTGTTTGTGTTTGGTAGGCCGCACACCAGCATGCGTCAAGGCATGTAACAGTCAAGACACGATGTCTGCGACATGACGCAAAGAAAGGAGCACAGTTGAAACGAATGAGATTATGAAAACCGCCGCACACCGGTCTGAGTCATAACGTCAGCATCACGGCTCAGACCGGTGTACTCATTTCTTTGCGTCATACTGCAGACATTGAGTCTTGACTGTTACATATCTTGACGCATGCCGGTGTGTGGCCTACCTTAGGTAGAGGCCTTGCGACTGGCTGATCCTTCGTGCAGGGAGTCCTACGGACTATCTTAGATTAAGAAACAAGTGAAACGAAGAGTTTCACGGATTCCCTGTTCTTCAAGTGAGAGCAACGGAAGAAGAAGAGGAAGAGGAAGAGGAAGAAGAAGAAGGAGGAGGAGGAGGAAATATTTGATGTTTCTCTGTGAGGATAATTTTTCTCACTCTATTTGCCGTGTGCCCATTGAACCAGATATTAAGAACTGGTGTCACATCAACGCCAGTCTGCGCAGATGCTTCTGCGCACCTAGGTCTAGCTATAGCAGACGAATTATATACATCAGGAGCTACCATGCTCAGCGAACACTTAATAGGAATTAACACCGGTCTCTGGTGTGGAGTCTAGCGACAGCTGACGCGCTCTGTTCAGTCAGTCGACAGCTCCACACGATCCATCCAGCTAGTCATTGACCGTGGAGGTGAAGGATGTACAAGAACGGCGAGGAGACAGCCAGACTTGTTAATTCCACCGTCCGGTGATGTAAGCAATTATCCTATTGCTCCATTATCCTTCAATAATCTTTCTTTCAACATTCTTTCTTGTCAGTCTTTTTAGTATTGGTACAAACTGGTTGCTAAATGTAATCATACTGCATATAGATGAGGTTCGACTGATGCATAAACTGACCAGCGCTGAACGCAGATTTATAATGCAGTATAACCGAGATGGTGCCAACTTTTGCGGATAGAGAGTGTCGCGTGGTCAGCGCAACTGATCCCCATGTCCCTTAATCTCGGTTTTTCTAGACCGGAACCGCTATTTCCTTGAAATAGTTCCTCAATTATCCTCACGAGGCTGAGTGGACCTCGTTCCAGACTCACTACTTCACAGAAAATCTGGTAGCGCCGGGAATCGAAACCGGACGTCTGGATCTGTAGCCTGAAACTCTGACCACTAGACCACAAGAGGCGGTCCTAACTTCGCCGACAAACGGCGGTCGCTCGGTCGATATAGTTCGCTTGCAGACTAGAACCACGGAGTATTTTTTATAACTGAAATGGAGCATTGCTACCGTATCCTAGATCTATGTTTCTTTGCCTCCCCTCGGCGCTTCAGGTGAGGGTGAGCTTTGGCCTCACGAACAATCTGCCTCCATTCTTCTCTGTTCATCTTTCCTCCCCTCCTTTCACTATCATTTTACGGAGATCATCATGTACATCCTCAATCATCTCAGCTCCTTCGCTGATGTCGATTTCCGTTCAATCCATTCGAGGCTGATTGTCTTGTTTCTGAACAATTTAGTTTTTACGATGTGATGTTGTTAGCCTCATGCCCAACCCCAGCCTGGAAGACCAGGGTATCCTTCGTCTGGCTCCTACCCCTTGACCTGTCCGGCATGGGTGACCCTACCAGTAGCTACGCTACCGCCGGCATAGCCGTGATAAGGTTGAGACACCAAGGGTGGGGATTCTAGATCAATTAACCCTTCAAAAGAAAGAGATAACAATACTTGCTCCATGCTTCATTATCTAACTGCACGGTTTTATGCTTTCCATAAACAGTTAGGTATTCATATCTTCAAGAAATTGTCTGTCGTTATTAAATTCGAGGTCCATTATAGTGGGCACAAAATCCCATCAACTCAGATCACGTACCTTGAATATATTTTTAGAAATATTATCCTCCTTTCTACGGGTAATATCACCTGGTGATGTATGGATATTTTTCCCCTTGTAGTTGCTATATGTCCTTCTTGAAATTCCTGTGTCATGATCACATTGAAACAATGATTACTTCCTTTACTAATGTCTGCAGATACATTCTTCATAGCAGGATATCATTAGAGTGTACTGGATGTTAAAAAAAAAAGAAGTTATGGAAGGTATTAGTCGCCTATTTCCATTTGATACGACACGGAGTGCATAGAAAACGGCGCCTCCAACAATTTTTCGTTGCCTCAGAAACGTCTTTACCGAGCCGTTGCCTAGCAACGAATGGATACAATTTACCGAGGTTTTGTCTAGCAACGATAGCAGAGATACACACACAGACTGATGGGAGAGATTTATGAAGTATGCTGTTGAAATGGGCTCAGGTGTCATGATATACATACCACGTTTGGTAAAGACTAGTTCAGACATTCAAAAGTTAGTATGGAAGGGGGATTCACAGACACACAGACAGCATGGAGATCACATAAATGTTTACAGGCTCTGGGGGGTACAGTACTCCCTTACATAACCAAAAATTCCCAGTTAGCATACTACCAGAAACCGCTGCCTGCTGATGTATGGGCGAGTTTTGCATTTGGCTGGACACTAGGATAACACGACAGTATGCATCAAGAGAGAAAGCAAAGAACAGCCTCTGCTGGATAATGTTCTGTGTGGATGAGACGGTCTTCCTGAGAATGTCCATTGGCACGGCCATACATGAAATGTATGTCTATTTCCCGAGCAGAGTAATGAAATTCCATTACAAAACCATTAATCGATTCTCACAACAACAGCTATCGCTGTTTTTTCCTTAGTAGCACATAAGCATCTAGACCGGAGCCGCTACTTTTGCATGCAAGTAAAAGTAAAGCTATCCCTGTACCAGGCCGTGGAGTCCTATACGGTTGTGAGACGTTGAGGGTCCCACATTATCTATACAATCGGCTCAAAGATGGCGGTAAGGTTGTCAGCCTTACGCGCCGGCAGCGCTTTATTTCCCAGGAAAATTATTTAATTAATTCCTGGTACTCATTTCTGTTAGAGGCTTAGTCGACCCCAGGGCAATAGTAAGGCCGGAAGGATTAGGTCAATTGAAGAAAATCCAATGACCAATGACTTGAACCGGCGACCTTCCGGCTTGTAGCATAGCCCCTCAACCAACTACGCTACCTCGTGCCCCATTTCCATGCAAGCAGCTCCTCAATTATCCTCACGAGAATGAGTGGACCCCGTTCCAGACCCACTACTTCTCAGAAAATCTGATAGCGCCGAGAATCGAATCCGGGACCTCTGGATCTGTAGCCAGGAACTCTGACCACTAGACCACAGAGGCTGTTCGTTGGCGAGAGGACAGTGCTAAGAATCTGCACTGTTGCTGAGAAGCAATGCGAGACATGGCCGTTCGAGTCTTCTAGCACAGAGACTTGATAATTTCAGTGGCGCTTCTCTTAATGATCTACATTACTGAAAATCCATCTAACAGAATTTAGCATTCAAGAGGAAATGGATGGAAATAATTTAATATGGACTCTATATTGTGTATTTGGTCGACGGAACAGTAGGATAGGATCATTACATAATATCCGGTTACGAAAGGTTCAGTGATTTTAACTCTGATTTCATTTGGGTTATCATGGAAATTTGTGTACTGCAGCTGGTAGCAGAGTCGCCGGTCCTTCAGGCTATAATCAACAGCCTGTTAAACAAGCCTCAACTCACCCAGAGCCAATAGAGATCATAATGAAAATTATGAAGACCAGGCCAATCTGATTACACGTCATCAAGCCAGTTGCTTCGTGTGGACATGTTCTGCCTCTCTCAGATTCTATTTTTGATCACGAAAAATTTACTGATTTCACATGACCATATAATCCCTTGCTCTAGGAGGATGAGATGTTCAGGGCATGTAGCATGAATGGGGGAGAATGGGAATGTATATAGGATATTGATGGGAAAGCCAGAAGGAAAGAGACCACTGGGAAGACTAAGACGTAGGTGGGTGGACAATATTAAAATGGATCTTAGAGAGATAGGATGGGATGGATTCAATTGATCTGGCTCAGGATAGGGACCAGTGGAGGGCTCTTGTGAACACGGTAATGAACCTTCGGGATCCATAAAATGCTGGGAAATTCTTGAGTAGGTGCAGAATTGGCGGCTCCTCCAGAAGGGCTCAGTTCCATGAGTAAGTGAAACTCTTGCTTTAACTACGTGGATCAGACAGCTTTCTGATAAGCTAATAGTTGCTCGGTTAATCAAAAAATTCTCAGCAGTTTATGGAACCTGATGTTTCATTACCATGTTCACAACAGCCCACTAATCCTATCCTGAACCACATGAATCCAAACCACATCTTCCAGTCCTATTTTAATATTATCATACCATTTGCTCCGTGGTCTTCCAAATGGTTTATTTCCTTCAGGTTTTCCTACCAAACTCTTGTATACTCTTTTCTCCCAAGCATGCTACATGCCCGACCATCTCATCCTTCCTGATTTGATGATCCTAATTATAATATAATTGGAGAACAGTATGAATTATGAAGCTCCTCGTTATGAAATTTTCTCCCACCTCCTGTCACTTCCTTCTTTCCTTACGGGGCCAAAATTTTCTTCAGCACTCTGTTCCCTCCCCAAAAAAAAATCCTTCGAAGTCTTTCGCCCTTTGTTATTTGTTTGAAAATATCCGAATGTCTGATTTTAGGATTGAAACCTTGCACCAAAATTTTGAAACCAGTCATATGTTTCCCATTCATCCCCACATACATCAAACAAGAACAAATTCGTTTATCGTTTTAAACAGAACCCAAAAATTAGTCATACATAGGCCCTCCGCCATGGTAACTGTTTATCCCTAGGCTGTCTCCAAGAGCATGGTTTCAAAGAGCATCCGTCCATTCTGTAACCTGTCTGTGATTTAGTATTACTGAACCTCTGCGTACAGAGATATTGTTTATGAAATTTCATATTGCAGTCTCATATTACTACGAACATTTAAAATTATAACTTCAGATGATGTGGGTTAAGTAGGTCAAATTTTTTCAGAGTTACTTTTAATATTCATCCTGTTTAATATTTACCTACCCACCTACCCACCCTATCTAACTACTACTCGGTGCTACAGCCCTGGGTGAGCCTTGGTCTCCTCTACAACCAGTCTCCACTGCTCTCTCTTCCTCATCTTCTCTATCCATCCTTTCACCTTCATCTTCTTCAGGTCGCTCTCAACATCGTCTGGCCGTCTCACCCTGGGCCTTCCTTTTAACATTCTCTTTGGCACTGCATTATCTTCCATTCTTTCTACATGTCCCAACCATCTTATTCTCTGTGACTTGATAAATCTTACCATATCTTCTCCTTTTCAGTAATGTGTTTATCTCTTCGTTGTATCTTATCCTCCATATATTATTTTCCATCACTGCGTATTGCTTTCCTCTCGAACATTCTCAGTGCCTTCTCTTCTGTTCCTGCAAGGTCTGGGGCACGCCGTAGCTACAAGCTACAAGCCGGAAGGTCGCGCGTTCAAGTCCCGATAAGGTCATTGGATTTTTTTCAGTTAACCTAATCCTTCCAGCCGCACTATGGTCCTGGGGTTCACTCAGCCTCTAACAGAAATGTGTACCAGGAATTAATTAAATAATTTCCCTGGGGAGTAAGGCACGGCCGGCGCGTAAGGCTGACAACCTTACCGCCATCTTTGAGCCGATTGTCTAGATAATGTGGGAGCCTCGACGTCTCACAACCCTATGGGCCTTCACGGCCTGGTACAGGGATAGCTTTACTTTTTACTTCCTGTAAGGTCCATGTTTCTGCAACAGGTCTTGTTAATGTTCTGTATACTCGTACTTGTACACGTAGCTTAGCTGATCCTGATATAATTTTACTTTTACGTGAACAAAGATTTGCGAAGTAGGTCCTGTTTCCGGCTTGTGTCCTTTCCTTAACACAATCATTGTCATTATTGATGACGGCATAGAACTCTGGGACTGCGCCAGCAAATCCAACATCGCCATTATAC
The DNA here is from genome assembly GCF_002891405.2 of Cryptotermes secundus. Classification (NCBI taxonomy): domain Eukaryota; kingdom Metazoa; phylum Arthropoda; class Insecta; order Blattodea; family Kalotermitidae; genus Cryptotermes; species Cryptotermes secundus. The sequence continues at coordinate 549,325 of NW_019720169.1, forward strand.
AGCGTGCCCAGTCCAAAATACTCCGAACCATCACGAACACACCAGGGTATGTGTCCAACCACACCCTACATACAGATCTAAAAACTCCTTATGTAACGGAAGTCATCCGAGAAAACAGCACCAAGTACTTCAACAGACTAGAAAATCACTACAACCCACTTCTTCAACCACTACTACAACCTCATGATAATCGAAGACTCAAAAGAAGTTGGCCGTCAGATCTAACGAACTGAGGAAAACATCACTGGATGTTTATTCCGCACATGCCAGAAGAGTGTACAATAAATAGTTATTAAAACTGTACACCAACCAGCACACTGACTCACAGATTGTACAGTCTGATTGTCAATAAAGGAGAGAGAGAAAAATTATTGATGACATTTTCTAAATACGAGTACTTACTACTCACTCCTGCAAATAATTTCCCTTGTGACTTTGAATCTTGCGATTTCCTTCTATTTTCCGATGTTGACTGTTTAATATTTACTAGATCTAAAATATTTCTAACTTAATGCAGTGAATGTTCCATGCGCTGCACTTTTCTTGGCTAAGTTATGATAAACTTTTTATGATGTATGAAACTCGCCAGTGAGATATCTCTAAGCGCGCTTTTTCCACTACTCTAGATAGTTTATGACGCAATAAAAGCAGCCATTACACATGGATGTCGCATCATGCAGTAGCCATACACGGGAAGCTGATAATCGGTGTCATGCAGTGAGATTCTTTGCTAACGCACATGAATATTCTGTGACCATAACAGGGTTTCACTGAACGGTGTAATAATTGTGGTTAACCGTCTACATAACAATCTCTAGGTGGTACATCCACCGCTTCTGTGGTCTAGTGATCAGAGTTCCTGGCTACAGATCCAGAGGTGCCGGGTTCGATTCCCGACGCTACTAGATTTTCTGAGAAGTAGTGGGTCTGGAACGGGTCCACTCAGCCTCGTGAGGGTAACTGAGGAGCTATTTCAAGGAAATAGTGGCTGCGGTCTAGAAACCCGAGATTAACGGCCATGGGGATCCGTTGCGCTGACCACGCGACACCCTCTGTCCGCTGAAGCTGGCACTAACTTCGCCGACAAGTGGCAGTATATTTCCTCGAAATGTTAGTAACCACCTACCAGACTACACGGTCAGATAACACAGAAATGGTAACCTACATGTACATAATCGTGACAGCATATATCACTTTCTGCATGAATGTATTCTGCAGTACATGAACGCATCTTACTATTAAACACAGAAGTAGTTAGCCATGGTGGTGGCCAGTCGGTGAACTGCTTTTGTGACGTGGCAAATCCCTTTCTGCTGGTTATTAATCTTGAATAAAAATGGCTCCTCTCAGGAGTCTTCAATGTCTGTAACCAGAAAGTATCAAAAGTGATCGAACACGTATTGAAATTACTCCGTTAACATAGAGGGAGTCGGGGGGGGGGAAGGGAGCGACTTAGCGGCGCTAGGCCCTGGCAGTCACAGTCTGAGACATGTAGAGTCCACACGAGGTGATTACTACGGCTCTGAATATGTCGACAGCCTCGGTTAAGCAACCTGTAAGGAAGGCTTCAAAATTACATCTTCCGCGTTTGAAATTCATACGCCTGTTAAAACTAAAATCCTTGTAAAAAAGTAAAGTTATCCCTGTAACAGGCCGTGGAGACCTATAGTTTTGTGAAGTGTTGAGGCTCCCACAGTTTCTCTAGCCAATCGGCTCACAGATGGCGGTGAGGTTGTTAGCCTTACGCGCTGCCCGCCCTTTAACTCCCCAGAAAGATTCCTGGTACTCATTTCTGTTAGAGGCTGAGTCGACCCCAGGGTCATAGTGCGCCTGGTAGGATTAAATAAATTGAAAAAATCCACCTCATTGGGATTCGATCCCGCGACCTTCAGGCTTGTAGCATAGTGCCTCAACCAACTACGCGACCGCGTTCCCCCTAAAAACCCTCTATGTGTATTAATTATACTGTAGAAGCTTATGCAACGCTGTGTAGTATGGAAGATAATTACCGACGTTTCAGAGAAATGGCGTTGCCTGATTCATGCTTTTTTTTTTGTTAAACTCCAACACAAACTCTGGCACTACATATATCCAGCAGAAGATCCAGACATTTAACAAACAAACAAATCAATCACAACATAAAACAAGAAACCTTTTATTGATAATACTGTTACATGTTTAAGTGACTTGATAAGGGGTTTGGATTGGTAATTGGATTTATTGAACTCTTACAAACAGTAACCACAATTAATTACAGCGCAATGGCGAATTCACGCATTCTACATTTCACTACATGACGCACTAAAGCTTCTAAGTCTATGTTGGTCCCTGGAATATAGCCTCGACACTGACTCAACAGAGAACACCACATCCAAGAGTCTCTCTCTCTATTGTTGCATGTGTATCTGTTGCGGCGGTCACGTGATCTGATTACTGGGAGAACGTCTTTACAGAGAGAGTGCCTAGCAACGACTGTCTCCTCTAGCTCTACAATTCTGGTTTTGAGCGAACATGCCAGAATATTTAAATATATATAATTTTAACTTATCTTACAGTTTATGACTACATAACATAATTATATTAAGATGTACAGCAATTGTCTGGTCTAGAAAACCGAAATTAACGGCAGTGGAGATCTTTTTATTGTATTAAGAATTATTGCAAATACAAAAAAGGCCTAGGCAATGTCCATCCGGCCTCTGTAGCAGATCATAGCCGCGGGGATCCGTTGCGCTGACCACGCGACACTCTCTATCCGCTAAAGTTGGCACTAACTCCGCCGACAAGCGGCGGTCGCTCAGTCAGTATAGTTCGCTTGCGGACTAGAACCACGGAGTTTATATTTTTTTGTACAATAATTGTAAGGTATGTTCCTATCAGTTTTAAACCTTTGAAGAAGGTCCCAAAGGGCTGAAACTTGTAAGGCCATGTAAATACTGAATTATTTATATTAAACTTCTTTACACTGGATGGCTTGTTACTCCAAGATCAATACACGTGTACCGAGAGAGATGTCTCATGGTAAAATAATTTCTCATGGGTACTCAAGCAGAATCACAAAAACGAAAAAGAAGAGAAACAGGGCACACGGAGACAAAGCATGACACAAAAACATAGACGGGACACACAGGACTTCCTTACTTATCCATCAGGTTGACATTAAATATTCGTCAAAGGAAATGTTAAATTACAAGGAAGTGTATCTCTGACATCAGGTAGCGCCAAAGCTCAAGCGGTTAGTCGCTGACTTCCCACCGCGGCGGCCCGGGTTCGAGCCCGGGTCTGGTCACGTGGGATTTGTGGTGGGCAAAGTGGAGCTGGGGCAGGTTTTCTCCGAGGATTTCAGTTTCCCGTGCCAATCTTCATTCCACCAAATTCTCCATCATCATAATCACCTGGGGCATGTACAATAGGCCAGTCAGTGGCCGACTTGCCGAGTGGACCCAGCTGGAATCCATCCCCCCACTATGCAAATTTAAAAAAATCTGTTCCATGAGCAAAGATGGAAATTAATTCTTCAGTGAATAATAGCCATAGCCTATATATGAACATAAGTCTCGAAAATCCGCTGTTGTTACTAGATACAATATGCTCCATCCACTATTGGAACGAGAATGCGTCATATGCATTTAGTGACGTAGACGGTTACGTCATTAATATAAGGTTGTTAGATCCTACTTTCCATATACTTCCCGTATTAATATGTCAGAGGGAAATTCAAACGTACTTACGAAGGACTTTTCTTCCGTCAGGTTACCTACACGAGTTATGACGTACCCCTGTTCGTACAGCGGACGGGCTTTACCATTAAATTTATCTGCAAAACCTCAGCCTGCAAGTACGGTAACGTTTTGTACTAATTTACTACCTAAAATGCAAATTCTATTTGTCTTTCACAGATATGAAAACGTCACCAAGCAAGTTCGCAAGTGTCTCATTTGTGTCCAGGAGGCAGAAGGTTCGATTCTGGACAGGGCCACCGCCTATTCTTCCTGAGGTTCTACGTGGTTGTGTTCACTCCCTTCAGGTATATGTCAGAATAGTATCTCAATTAGTCCACGACCGGTTCATTCCACATCATTTTCAATTCACTATTCCACAGTCATCCTTCTATTCGAAGTTATAAACTACAAACAAATACCAAGCAGTTCTAGGAAGAACTAATCACCTTTCCTTTGATACGACATGGACCTCATAGACGACGACGCCTCCGAAAATTATTCGTTGTTGGGGGAACGTGTTTACAGAGTCGTTGCTTAGCAACGACGTGAGGGATACAAAGACCTACAGACTCTCCTTTGATACGACGCGGAATGCATAGAAAACACGTCCAACAATTCCTCTATTGTTGCGTGTACCCTTTGCAGCGGAAACGCGCTTATCGATCTCTTGCCTAGTAACGGAAATGGGATACACATGCAGACACACAGACCGACGGGAGGGATTTATGACGTACGCCGTTGAGATGGGCTCAGGTGCCATGATATACATACCAAGGTTTATATTGTAGATTTGTTCAGGCACTCAAAAGTTGATGGGGGGGAGGGGATGATACACAGACACACAGACAGCAAGGTGATTCCATAAACCTACTTTTATTTTTCAAGACAAAGGAAAGGAGACTTGTCTGAGAACAGGGTGCTGAAGAGAATATTTGGACCAAAGAGAGATGAAGTGACGGGAGATTGGAGAAAACTGCATAATGAGGAGCTTCATAACTTGTACTCTTCCTCAAATATAATTAGAATGATCAAGTTAAGGAGGATGAGATGGGCAGGGCATGTAACATGAATAGTGGCACAGAGCAATGCATGTAGGATATTGGTGGGAAATCCAGGAGGAAAGAGACCAGTATGTAGACTAATATATAGGTGGGCGGATAATATTAAAATGAATCTTACAGATATATGATGGGGTGGTTTGGACTGGATCGATTTGGCTCAGGATAGGGACCAGTGGTGGGCTCTTGTGAACACGGTAATGAACCTTCGGGTTCCATAAAATGTTGGGAAGTTCTTGAGTAGGTGTACAATTTGCGGCTTCTCAAAAAGGGCTCCGCTCCCTGACGCTGGTTTGTCAGTTAGGAAAAGAGACTAAAAATGTCTGAGACCTTGGAACACATAAAAATGAGTTAGAAAATGTGATTAAGTAATTCAAATCTATGAATTACTTCTTTTCCCTATTATTGTGTAGGCAATTAATTTAACTGTGTAAAAAGGCTAAAGTTGTCCCTGTGCTTAACTAATTAAGCACTACACCATGAAGGCGTATGGGGGAGTGGACGTAGACACCCACGTTTTCTTTACCTCGGTACTAGTTGGAGGTTAGTGGTCAGCTTCAAGCCACGGCCGCTTTACTCCCTGGGAAAGTGAAAATTCTTGCCCCCATCGGGACTCGAATCCCGACCCCTTGGCCGTTCAGTCCGTAGTCAGTTGCTATACCTACTGAGCTATCCCGGCTTTCTGTAGCACTGTGCATGTTCGATAATTAGACTAGTGGCATTCTCGGCAGTTTTCCAAAAAAAAAAGCTTCAAGGCCCCTTGGGGGGTCCAGGACTCACACTTATCTAGTGTTACAAGCGCTGCATGAGGCTCACACAATTTGTGATGCAACATCAGTTGTTCTGGGCGCCATAACTCTGTCCACACGCGTGTAGCAAGTGTATTGGCGATTCTTTTGGGCTGGATGAGAAGGCCAGGAAACTAATGGCCAATCAATACTGCAGCGGCTCCTGGGTGGCTGAGTGATATGACTCACGCGCCTACTGTTTCCCTCAACTTAATATTTCACAGCAATATTGATCAAACAACAGATCTGTTACTTCTTGTTACTATCAGAACTTCCCCGTTCTAAACCGATATCTGTAAGCTAAGGAGCCGGGGTAGCGTAGTCGGTATAGCGACTGGCTACAGGCTGGACGACTGAGGGGTCGGAGTTCGAGTCCCGGTAGGGTCAAGAATGTTCTCTTCTCCACGTTGTCAAGGCCCGCTGTGGGGCCCACTCAGCCTCCTATCCAATGGGTACCGGGGGCTCATTCCCCGAGAGTAAAGTGACCGGGGCGTGAAGCTGACCACTCTCATCCATATAGTGCCGAAGTCAAGAAAACGTGGATCTATACATCCACTCCCTCATACGTCTTCGTAGCTTGCTGCTTAATTAATTAAACACTGGGATAAGTTTAATTTTAAATGTTGTTGTTGTTGCTGTTATTAGAGAGGGTGGGTTTCCCCATGCACTTAGACCAGATATTGGTCCATTGTGCGACCCCCTGTGATATTCTACCAGTCTCTATTCCCTACCGGTACTGGTACGTGCCATCAGTCCCGACTCAGCCAGCGAGTTCGGCCTCTACTGGCTCAGCGGTATCTCACTTCTCCTCTGAGCTATGACACCGTGTATTCTGGTTCGTATTTACCAAATTTCGGAGGAACCCGATGCTTCCATCTTTAGGTTAGAAGAGTAGGCTGTCCCTTAAGAAACGGGCAGTGATAAATGGAAGGGGAGGAAGAACTGGTTCGGCCTTATGCTCAGTTCTTGACCTCTTCTCTTTACATAATTGACCGTTCTTTCACACGTGGCTTTTTCTTCTACCCTGAATATGGAGGCAGAAACTACAAGATGTCGCATTCCAGAAGACAATATTCGTTGTAGTCGACGCTGCGATAACCTAAGATGTCACGGTTGAAACCAAATTCGCTCTATGACATTTAGTGTAGACTCCAAACACCAAGTCATCGAAATACGCTCCGAATTTTGCAGGATGAAACGTGTAGACAGAAGAACGTACATTAACTCCCCTATTATGTGCTCACTTTGTGCAAGTTAAGCATTACAAGCAAATGTTTCTCGTGTAATCTATCGGTGTAACTTGTGAATATTTCAAGCCTCTCTATTTATTAATGTCCATCTGTTTCAGTGGACCGCCTCTGTGGTCTAGTGTCAGAGTTCCTGACTACAGATCCAGAGGTCCCGGGTTCGATTCCCGGCGCTACCAGATTTTCTGAGAAGTAGTGGGTCTGTAACGGGGTCCACCCAGCCTCGTGAGGGTAATTGAGGAGCTATTATAGGTGAGCAGGTCTAGAAAAACGAGTAGTGGGGATCCGTTGCGCTGACCACGTGACACACTCTATCTGCAAAAGTTGGCACTAACTCCACCGACAAACGGCGTTCGCTCGGTCGGTATAGATCGGTTGCGGATTACAGGCCACGGAGATTGTTTTGATCTGTTTCGAAGTGATGACACTATGTACGTAGATAAATGCTGTATTTTGGACGTTTCGGATATTCTTACTGAATTCAAAACGACTACCCAGGGGTCACAACCGAATTAACTTGACCTTTGAGAGTACCGGGCAGTCATTTCGCCTAGAAATGGACGCAGCAAGGACTTCTATAACAACACCACCCGCTTTGATAATAACACCCAAAACAGGACAAGCGTCACAATCTTCCGATGCTGAAATTCCCTACACACCAGAACCCCCGTTTATTCAGTATAAATACATGTGACACTACGGCTTAACCACGAACATTCGATAAATCTCTCCTTTTACGAAATTAGTGTCCATTGGAAAATAAATTCATAAATATTATCATTGCGGTAACTGGTCACTAGTGAATGGGGAGTCTTTAAATGGAAAAATGAAATTGGATTCCCAGTATGCAAAGAAATTTTAACATAATTTTACACAAACAAATATATCACAGAATACCGTGACTGACCAGTGTGAAGTAAAAGTAAAGCTATCCCTGTAAGAGGCTGTGGAGGACCATAGGGCTGTGAGACATTGAGGAGCCAACATTATCTAGACAATCAGCTCACAGATGGCGGTGAGGTTGTCAGCCTTACGCGCCAGCCGCACTTTACCCCCAGGAAGATTCCTGGTACTCATTTCTTTAGAGGCTGCGTCGACCCCAGGGACATAGTGCGGCTGGATTAGGTAAATTAAAAAATCCAATGACCTCATTGGGACTCGAACTCGCGACCTTATGACTTGTAGCATAGTGCCTCAACCAACAACACTACTGCGTGCCCCGACCAGGTTGAAGTACTTGTGAAATTTATTATTATTTATTTAAACTGCGAATGGGTTTTTACCCGGAGGCAATGGTATTACAATAAGACACAATACACAGATAAAACACATCACACACAAAGAAAACACAGCACACAAAACTACACAAGCACTACTAGAAATTTTAGGGATATATATCATTCATTCGGTTATCGATATTGGAAACGTCACTTGAAATTAAATCAGTACTGGATACTGTTGAAATTAAAGAAACGTTCAGGCCTATATAAATGTAGATCTAATGATTAATAAGAAGTTCTAGGAAGAACTAATCGCTTATTTTCCTTCTATATGACTCAGGACCCATAAGAACGAAAAAATTTGGAAGATACGCAGACACACACACAGCAAAGTGACCTCATAAGCCTCCTAGACACGACACGGGAAGCATAGAAAACAAAAAGGGGGGGTTACATAGACAGACAGCAAGGTGATCTCATAAGCCTCCTAGACACGACACGGAAAGCATAGAAAACAAAAATGGGGGGGTTTACACAGACAGACAAACAGTAAACTGATCTCACGCAAACAGACAGCAAGGTGATCTCATAAGCCTCCTAGACACACGGGAAGCATAGAAAACAAAAAGGGGGGGGTTACATAGACAGACAGCAAGGTGATCTCATAAGCCTCCTAGACACGACACGGGAAGCATAGAAAACAAAAAGGGGGGGTTACATAGAGAGACAGCAAGGTGATCTCATAAGCCTCCTAGACACGACACGGAAAGCATAGAAAACAAAAATGGGGGGGTTTACACAGACAGACAAACAGTAAACTGATCTCACGCAAACAGACAGCAAGGTGATCTCATAAGTCTCCTTTTATTTTTTTCAAAACAGGGAAAATAGGCTGAAAATGAAAATACACAAAATTATAATCTAACGTTCTTTCCTGCATATGTAATCTCCGAAACGCTGGACAGTTGCTCCGGATTGGCGCGGTTCATGACCCGGAGATATTTTATAACTTTTATTCAACATGAAAGCTTTGTCAGTCACTATCATTCGCTATTCTTCAACTTACCTCTTCGAGTTCTTCGCCGTACGGGGAGACACAAAAACTTTAATGACCCTTCGTGACGCTAATGACGATGACCCTACGTGTCGCGACCTCAGTTTAGCAACCATGGATATGTTACTCTGTTATGTATGTAGCGTCATTTCATTTTCAAACTTATCGCGTGGTCTGCGATGCGTCCTTGCATTGCCCTCAACTCTGACGCGAAGGGGCTTCCAAGAAATCAGTGAAAAGCTGCTACATAGCGTCATAATGAAAAAAAGGGGAATGAAAGAAATCGGTTCATAATGAAGCACAGGGTTGTACCGTCCTCAACAGACGGCGAGTGTTCGGAGGTGTTCTAGGCGCATGCGTCGTTCCTCTTTGCACTGAATTCCCATGAAAGGAATATAAAAAGAATAGGAAGATAAAATCTCAATCTATAAGTGAAGCTGTAAAAGGTTAATGTTGTTAGGTTGGCGACACGTTAAATTTCATGCCGGGCGAAAAATGAATGTGGGTGCATTCTGATGAAGGCACTATGTACTCGCCCCAGTGATAAGACTTCCATTCTGTGGCTAGAAACGATATGACGTGTCACATTAAAAAGACCCACCGAATAGAGTACATGATTTTATGGCATGATAACGGTATACTTTAACAAGAGAAGTCATCCAACACACCAGTCTATAATTATTCACTATAATGTAATAAGTTGTTTCCTTTTAATTAAAATATCTTTCTTATTTCTGTGTGCGTTTTCAGGTAATTATGGTGTTTGTTACTAAAATAGGCGACTGAGATCTCCAATCACTAGGCTTCCAAGCTGTCTGTACCTGTGGACGTTTGAGGGTATCTGTAAAAGTACTGTGGGGCTCTATGTAATCGTATTTGTCCCAAGTAGCATTTGTGTTTGTAGGTAAAGTTAAAGTTGTCCCTATAAACCACGCCATGAACACGTATAGGGGAGTGGAAGAATAGCTCCACCAATCTTGACCTCGGCGGTACTTAGAACTGGCCCCCCGGTCACTTTACCTCCGGTACCAACTATCCTGTCTCCTAGAGCTATATAGCATGGATTGGTGTCAAAAGGTCAATAAACATGTAACCACCCTCCATACCTAGAGGCCGTCTTCTCTAGCTGCAACCTGAGGACCTGTCGCTCCGTGGTGACATGGGAAGAAGCACAGTACTTTTTATTTATTGCTAGTGGGGTGCTAGTGGGGTCCCTTGTACTGCGGTCACCTCTGGCCTATTGTACCAGCCCCAGATGATAGGTGAGGGTAATTGTGGAGCAATTGGTGGAATGAAGATTAGCAGGGGAAACCGAAGTACTTGGAGAGAACCTGCCCCAGTGCCACTTAGTCCATCACAAATCCCACTTGACCAGACCCAGGATCGAACCCGGGCCGCAGCGGTGGGAAGCCAGCGACTGACCGCTTGAGCTATGGCGCGGCCTAAGCACAGTACTTACTTAATCTATAGACACTGGCATGTAAGCAACAAGCTTGCTTTAAAATGTTACAGGATTAAGGATTGTTACATAAATTAGATATTGGGAACTCTCTGGTTTCCTCCTGGGGAGCGTAATTTCATACAGTCATGGCAATTTTATAGTCTCTGCATACAAAATCAATATTGCTCTGGAGGTGTTAAATCCAGGACAGTGAGCATTGCAATATAATTAATTCAAACGCATTCACGTAATGTATCTGGCTGACGAGATGTGTACATTATCCCAGTAGTTGATCCTAACAGTGCCCCTGGCTCTCATAATTATCGCCCTTGGTATGGAAAGTAGTAAATTAACAAGCATCAAAAACACTCACGCGGCAAACATTATAATATACGAGTTTAATAATATTAAAAATTATATGTAATTTTATACACAAAATTAATGGTTTCAAAGACGGAACGTTTCAACAGAGGAAGAGTGTGACGATGCATTCCCATTCAGATAAGGTAAAGGTAAAGTTGTATGGGGGAGTGGATGTATAGATCCACATATTCTTGGCCTCTGTACTAGTTCAAAGTGGTCACCTTCATGCCCCGGCCGTTTTACCCCCCGTTACCCATTGGATAGTAGGTTTGGCGGACCCAGAGCTGGTCTAGACGACGTGGAGAGGACAAAATATTTGCCCCTACCTGGACTCGAACTCTAATCTGTCGGCCGTTCAGCCCATAGCCCGTCGCTAAACCGACTGAGCTATCCCGGCTCCTACATTGCACTTGAAACCCTCACAATTTTTTTTTCATGACTTCATAATTTTCACCCCATACTTCGTAGAAACTAACAGCCCCCTAGGGGCCCAGTTCCTCTAGAAAAGTAGTCAAAACCTTTGACGCCTTTCACGAAACCCTTTCTAACGGGCCCTCTGAGTGGGATTCCTTCCATCCTCACTTCTGATGTCAACAACCTCCAGTTATGGAAAGGCTGCTTTCTCAAAAACTCAGACACGATGAATGCCCAGAATAAGTCATGTCTTTTGATACGAACTAGCGCCAGAATTAAAAGGTAAGGCTACCTCTGTAACAGGCCGTCGAGGCACCCATTTTCTCTAGACAATCGGCTCACAGATGGCTGTGAGGTTGTCAGCCTTACCCGCCTGCTAGCATTTACCCCCCAGGAAGATTTCTGTTAGAGGCTGAATCGACCCCACGGCTGGAAGGATTAGGTCAATTGAAAAATCTAATGATCTCATCGGGAATAGAACTCGCGACCTTCCGCCTTGTAGCTTAGTGCCTCAACCAACTGAGCTACCCCAGTATTTAGAGTTAGCGATTCGTTATTATTTACACTGGTCCCCACGGGAGCTGGATGAATCCAATCCACGTTCTCATATTTTTATTCCCGAAGATCCTTCTTCACACTTTCCTTCTATTTACGCCTGTGTCATCAAAGCAGTCTCTTTAGAAGGGAATTCGCATACCTTATTTTTGTGTTCAATAGGCCTACACGGTTCCTTAATACAAGTACAGGGCAGATGAAAATGAACCATTTTGCGACGTACTTAACGAATATAATAAAACGTGATGGTTGTCCCTGGAGTTTGCACGCTTCACAGTACATAAACGTGTTCAAGAAGGTTCTGGAGCTTAAGAGAACGACAACAGGAGATGCAATCTGCCTACCAACATTCACTCACACCCATATAAATGGCCACGCCATAGTTTTGTCGTTTGCATATAGAAGGTTTTGGGTGTGGTTTAAAAAGGCATCTTTGTCACGTTTTGTGCTTCTATCCAGAAAGTGACATTAGAAGTTTCAGGTGCAGTTAATGAAATGAAAACATGTTCCTTCAGACAGGGGTGTCAAGATGTGTGTACTTAAAGAGATTAGCGATGATTTAATTATTATTCCAGCGTGTCAATAAATAAAAAATCGAACTCAGACTAACAATTAAACTTCAAAGAAACCGAACTCATAGTTTTAACAATAGAATTTACGTCATACTAGATTTAATGGTTGTAGGACTCAGTTATTTGAAAATAGGCAGTGGAAATTTGTCTTCAGGCTATATGGCTGTCTCTCCATTTCTTGGCCACCATGGCCTCGTGTGAGAAAACCCCGAAGATTTTTAGTTATATTTGTCGACCAATGTTGCCAAAAGACGAAGATCACAATTTCTGTTGTCGCCTTTTTCAACTCTTACTTGATTCACTCGAGATCAGTTATAATATACGTTCATTTCAAAATGACACACGTGAGATGGAAGAAAAATTCAGTACAGCCGCGAACACTATCATTGTGACTACAAGCTACAAGTTTTCTAGTCATGTTTGTCCGAATTTCGACATATTTTGTTTACCAATATACAACCTTCATGACCTTCATAACCTGTACTCTTTTCCAAGTATAATTAGAATGATCAAGTGAAAGAGGATGAGGTGGGCAGGGCTCGTAGCACGAATGGGGGAGACGAGGAATGTATATACGATAATGATGGGAAAGCCAGAAGGAAAGAAATCGCTGGGAAGACCAAGGCGTAGGTGGCTGGACAATATTAAAATGGATCTTAGAGAGATAGGATGATATGGATTTGATTGATCTGGCTCAGGATAGGGACCAGTGGAGAGCTCTTGTTAACACGGTAATGAACCTCAGGATTCCATAAAATTTTGGGAAATTCTTGAGTAGCTGCAGAATTGGCGGCTCCTCCAGAAGGGCTCAGCTCCTGAGTAAGTAAGTATTTTTTATTGCTAGTGGGGTGGCACTAAATCCCTTGTACTGCGGCCACTTCTGGCCTATTGTACCAGCCCCAGATGATAGGTGAGTGTGATTGTGGAGCAATTAGTGGAATGAAAATTGGCAGGGGAAACGGAAGTACTCGGACAAAAACCTGCCCCAG
>NW_019720169.1:563025-570721 GCF_002891405.2 Cryptotermes secundus
GGACTTTATCCATCATCCTGGTTTTTAAGATAACAAATAAAAACACGACGTTTCGGAAACAGATCCAGTTTCCGAAACGTCCTGTTTTTATTTGTTATCTTAAAAACCAGGACGATGGATAAAGTCCAAAAACCCAACATATCAGTGTGTTATACACCATCGTCAGAATCCTATAGTAACTACTCGAATTATTAAACTTTACTAACATACCCCTAGGATCTACAACCATCTAAGTACTTTTGCCACGTATGCGATAGATACCAATTCTTATTAGTTATTTTCCTTTTTTTCAAACAAAACAAATGAACTCCGTGGCTTCAGTCCGCAAGCGAACTATACCGACCGAGCGACCGCCGCTTGTCGGAGAAGTTAGTGCCAACTTTTGCGGACACAGAGTGTCACGTGGTCAGCGCAACGGATCCCCACGGTCGTTAATCTCGGTTTTCTAGACCGGAGCCGTTACTTTTACATTTCAGTATTTCATCAATTATCCTCACGAGGCTGAGTGGACCCCGTTCCAGACCCACTACTTCTCAGAAACCCTGGTAGCGCCGGGAATCGAACCTGGGACATCTGGATCTGCAGCCAGAAACTCTGATCACTAGACCACAGAGGCGGCTTTTTTCTCTTTAATCTCTAAAATAATTTTCTACATCGTCCGGACATCTTAGTATTGGGCTTCCCAATAAAATGCGGAGGGTTTCTTGACTAGCTGAACGAATATCAGCTTCTCAGTAAGGACTCTGATCCGTTAGAAATTTACCTCCGTCGTTAATTCTGTTCTTTCCTTTTATTTTATACCGTAATTCTCGTATTTTATCCCCCTTAAATATGTCGAAGCCTTGTCATCCCCAGTGTACAATTTATATGCATCAATGCCAACCTCTTCTTCACGAAGAGTGCACAGAAACTAACTTCAAGTTCTGAATTGCACGCCGAGACCGAGGCTAAGAACCCAACGGCCTCAAGGTTCTTCATAATCCCATAGAAATAATTGCATTACGTTTCAGAGTATCAAATTTATTCTAAAGTGACAAAACTCTAGATTAAAAAGTTGTCAAAAAGTCATCAACTTAATGGTGTTACACTTTCCAGAAGTGCAAAATTGGCTCCTCATTTTGCATTCAAGCGCCCGTTACACACTTTAGGGTGCGCAACAATTGCGTTGGGACAAAATGTAGATTTCAGATTTCTTTATGGGTTTCTTTACGGCGCTGTCTGTATCAAAACCACATAGCGTCGGATAGTTGAATGACAGATGCACCGGAAAAGGATTCCATCGCGACCTAATCAAAGCACTATCCCGGAATTTGACTGGCGGGGCTAAAGAAAACCACGAGAAACCCCAGTCAGGATGTCTATTATCCCTTGCGACATTCGAACCGAATATCTCCCGAATACAATTCGACAGAGAAATCCATACTAACCTGTTCGGCAATTGGGTATCGATTTGGGATCTATTTACGGGTTTAAAGACTTTAAATTTCTCAAGTACCGGTATTTATTTAGGGGTACGCGGTAGCGTAGATGGCTGAGGCACTATGCTGAAAGCCGGAAGGTCGCGGGTTCGATTCACAATGACGTCATTGGATTTATCGATTCATTTAATCCTTCCAGCCGCACTATGATCTTGAGGTGGACTCAGACTCTAACAGAAATGAGTACCAGGAACCTTCCTGGAGATAAAGGGCAGCCGGCGCGTAAGGCTGACAACCTCACCGCCATCTGTGAGCCGAATGTCTAGAAAATGTTGGAACTTCGACGTCTCACAACCCTATGGGCCTCCACGGCATGTTACAGGGATAGCGTGACGCGTAGGGATGACAACCTCAACGCTATCTGCAAGCCGACTGTCTAAAACATGTGGGAGCCTCGACGTCTCAACCCTATGGGCCCCCACAGCCTGTTACACAGACAGCTTTATCTTTCTTTACCGGTATTTAATTAAATTCAATCCCAAACATTACCGTACAGATTAAAAATTTGTCATACTTGAATGAAGATTACAATGACGAGTTTTACTTCTGAGTAAACACATTTAAATTTTTAAATAACACCATCTACTCTCAAACATTCTATATTTTATTTAAATTTATTATACAGTCGGCAGGTTAATTCACAACTAATTTCTCCTCAGTAACTGAGAAGTGTCCTCGAAGTTTGTAACTTGTCCCACCGTCCTCCTGATCTTCACACTTTTCTATTACATTCACAATGTTTACTGGCGTTCATGAAATCAGACGTAAAATCAGCAAGAATCATAAAAATGTTTAAAAAAACTGCGAGGCCTGTAGTCCGCAAGCGAACTATACCGACCGAGCGACCGCCGGTAGTCGGCGAAGTTACTTCCAACTTTAGCGGATAGAGGGTGACACGTGGTAAGCGCAACGGTTTTCTAGACCGGAGCCGCTATTTCCTTCAAATAGCTCCTTAATTATCCTCACGAGGCTGAGTGGAGCCCGTTTCAGACCCACTGCTTCTCAGAAAATCTGGTAGCGCCGGGAATCGAACCCGGGACCTCTCGATCTGTAGCCAGGAACTCTGACCACTACACCACAGAGACTTTTTCAATGTACTATCCCAACACTTAATAAGACTGAGAAATACGTCTAGAAACCTCTGTACTCGTAGTGGTAGATTAAAACCTGTTAGGATATCCTCCGAAACAAAACTACTTTTTTTTTCTTACATCAACTGTACGCTGCACGCCACTGATACAAATATTCAAGCAATTCTTTATAACTTTATCCTTCAGTATTTTACTTATACTCTTTATACGCCTACTTATCTGAGTCATCTCTCCAGGCACTCAGGTCAGCTTATGCCATGAAATATTCTAATCCTTTCTTTGTTCGTGCATTTGCCACTAGTCGGAACCACAGGATGTGTCTCTCCACATTGCAATGTTACTTTCTTCCTTTTCTTCACAGCGAATCTTAATATATTGCCCGGTCTTCCTACTGATATTGTCTGTCTAAAGCATATCTCAGATTACGTCACACGTTGAATACGTAATCTTACGAAAATAAGGTGCTGTGTGTTCAACGAGATATCCGTTAAGGTGATTTTCGTCTCCATCTATGTTGAATATACAATCTAGTAACCTCCTAATAATACAGTAATGAGATCTGATAATGACGTAACCTAAAAAATGTTTTAGACACAGTATGTCATAAATGCCAGCCGGTCACGGTAGCCGAGCGGTCTAACGCATGTACTGTCTTCGCTCGCTTGGAAGCCAGGATTGTGGGTACGAATCCCACTCAGGGCATGGATATTTGGTGTGTGTGTGTGAGCGTTTTCTGTGTCTGTGTACAGGTAGAGGCCTTGCGACGAGCTGATCACTCGCCCAAGGAGTCCTACCGAATGTCTAAGAACCAGTAAACCGAAGCGAAATGGAGAGTTTCATGGAGGTAGACCAAGGCCCAAATTGGGGCTGTAGCGTCAAAGGGGTTAAAAAAGTCGCAAATATCAGTGCTACATTCATCAATCCAATCCATAGCACCCCATCCTATCTCTCTAATATCCATTTTAATATTGTCCGCCCAACTAAGCATTGGTCTTCCCAGTGGTCTCTTTCCTTCTGGCTTTCTCACCAATATTCTACATGCACTCCTGTTCTCCCTCATTCGTGTTACATGCTCTGCCCACCTCATCCTCCTTGACCTGATCATTCTAATTATACTTGGAGAAGAGTAAAAGTAATGAAGCTCCTCATTATGCAGTTTTCTCCAACCTCCTGTCACTTCATCTCTCTTCGGTCCAAATATTCTCCTCAACACCTTGTTCTCAAACACCCTCAGTCTATGTTCCTCCCTTAATGTCAGACACTAAGTGTCACACCCATACAGAACCATAGGCAAAATTATAGTTCTGTATATTCTAATTTTTACGTTTTTAGACAGCAGACGTGAAAACAAAAGCTTCTGGACTGAATGGTAGCAAGCATTACCCCAGTTCAATCTCCTCTTAATTTCCTCCTGAGCTTGTTCTGTACTAACTTACACAATATATGTTTATCACGGTTCCTTATTCTCAGACATCTCAAGATCACCAGGCGCTCAAAGATGGGGATGCACCCATACAGTATGACGTAACTTCCTTCTCCTTAGCAATTGGTTCTTATTCCGAAAACACTAGACAGTGCAAAGGCTGTTAACAGTATTTCGGGTGGTAATTTTACGCTTCAACACTGTCTTCTGTATGTTTAGATGCGATGTTGTTTTGGTCACTTTGTCTTGCTTGCCTGCCTGGCGCTAAAAATACAACCTCAAGTCGTGTGTTGATCTCTGCCTCGTGTTTCTGATACACGCTTGGTTAGTAACTTAATAACTCGTGACTTCAAGTGTGGCTTCAGTAAAAAAGAAGAAAGCAGACTCAGAGGCTTCTGTGTGTTTCTACGATTGCCTAACATGACAGGGTAAACAAAACGTTGGAATGTATTTATCCTCCCAGCTACTTTGTTATGCATTCCTACTTGTTGGATATGAATGGGTGAAAAGCAGATTGGACGACCAGGGAACCGGGGTTCCGAAATAACGGGTAGGAGAATGATGAATATAGTGTCCTTAACCGGACCGTAGAATTCCTACGTATTGTAATTAAGATGTCAAGAAAAAGATAAAAGTAAAGTTGTCTCTGTGCTTAATTAAGCACTACGCCATGAAGGTGTATGGGGGAGTGAATGTACGATGTATAGGTTCACATTGTCTTGACCTTGGCACTAGCCGGAGGTGAGTGGTCAGCTTCACGCCCCTGCCGCTTTACCCCCGGAGAAAGAAGAGCCTGCCCTTAAAGAAGACGCGGACCTCAAGAAAAACCCTGAGAAACGTAGTAAGTAATAGGACTGATATATCTCGTTGTTGCTGTCCTGTAACGGCATGTTCTGAGCGATATTTACCTAAACGGTCTAACGTAAAGGAGAGGGGGAAGGAAAGGGGAGAATAATAACAATAAGACAGACAAATATGCTGGGAAATGAAAGAAGGGAAAATACGCATTTTATATATCAAATAAAACTTCTCGTTGAATTTGCAACGGATATTACACTGGTGTGGACCTATACGTATTGTAGGGAACGTAAACACGTAATAATAAATTAGCGAATATAAAAAATGGCTGTAAGTATCTAAATTTCAAATTTTATGCTAATAGCTTAATGTAATTAGTCTGATTATATCAAGAAGGGTTAGCTCGATGGTGAGTGTAACATGCATGGAGAAATAAGAAGCTATATACACGTACTAAAACGTTGGTTCGAAACCTCTAGGAAAATATCACTTCGGAGAATGTCAGTAAGCATAGGCTCGGTCGCATCATAGCTCAAGCGGTTAGTCGCTGGCTTTCCACCGCGGCGGCTCGTGTTCGGTCTCGGGTCTGGTCAAGTGGGATTTGTGCTGAACAAAGTGGCGCTGGGGCGGGTTTTCTCCGAGTACTTCGGTTTACCCTGCCAATCTTCATTCCACCAATTGCTCCATCATCATAATCACCCGGGGCAGGTACAATAGGCCAATCAGTGGCCGCAGTGCCGGGTGGACCCAGCTGGACTCCACACCCCCACTAAGTGAATTAAAAGAAAAAAAACAGCGGTTCTGTAAGCTAATGGAAGTGAGAGAATATGATGTTTGTTCACTTTACATACGTGCGGTATTTCTGGGAATATATTGTACCCATTTTAATAGCGCAGTGGAAGAGAGACAACTTTTCGTGTGTTCACTTGAATTCGCTTCATTTTAGAATATGTGGAAGTTTATGAGTATTAAAATAAACAATATAACTTCCCCTAGCCTGAATTTCAAACAGAAAAGAACACTTAATTCTACGATTTCCCCATCTGCATTTTGCCCTTGAGTTAAGAAATACGAAATTTCGCCCTGTGCGTCTGTCAGAATCAATACCGATAAAAAAAATGAGGGCTCTGAGATTCTCTCAGCGGTAACTATGAAGAGCAACTTCTGTATTTCGATAGAAATCCACTGACGTTTCGGAGAAACATATCGCCTCCGTCTTCAGGCTCAGAGAGTAAGCTGAGCAAGAATCAAACGGAAATTTTCTTGCTTACTCTTCGACATGAAGATGTAGGCAATAAATTCCTATGAAGTGTTACCAAACTACACGGCGTTACATCCCAGAAGATGGTACTCTTTATAAAATGAAGGAATACAAGTTCAGTATTTACTGTTTGAAGTGGATGAATATTTTTGACGGTGATATAAAAAGATACCAGATGGCAGCACATGTTCAACTCAACTATCAATGAATAAAATATTGGTCTTCGTCAGTGGCGGATTTACTTACACGCTAAATAAGCTGCAGGTTAGGGTCTCGCATTAGGTACCTGCAAATATCCTCTTGTAAAACTCGGATGAACTACATCTTGACAAATCTGACTCGGTTAATTCTGGTCCGTCACACTAATAACAGCATAAAAGATTATATAAAGATATAACAACACAGCGCGGCCCGAACAACTGAACAACGACACTGACGTGTCCTATTCCTCAAACAACGGAACCACGACGTGGTACACTCATCTTCCTTTAAAGAGATGCAGTATAAGGGACACGAAACAAAGTTGTTCTAGGTAAACATAAGGTGAGCCGGTCACGGTAGCTGAGCGGTCTAAGGCATGTACTGTCTTCGCTCGCTTGGATACCGGGATCGTGGGTTCGAATCCCAGTCAGGGCACGGATGTTTAGTTTGTGTGTGTGCGTTTTTCTGTGTTTGTCTACAGGTAGAGGCCTCGAGACGAGCTGATCACCCGCCCAAGGAGTCCTACCGAATGTGTAAGATCTAGAAAAACCGAAGTGAACGGAGTTCATGGAGGTAGGCCTAGGCCCACTGGGGCTGTAGTGCCAAGGAAATAAAAAGTTGTCCCTGCGCTTAACTAATTAAGCACTAAGCCATGAAGACGTATGGGGGAGTGGATGTATAGATCCATATTTTCTTGACCTCAGCAATAGTTGGAGGTGAGTGCTAAGCTTCACGCCCCAGCCGATTTACCCCTGGGATAGAGCCCCCGGGACCCACTGTATAGGAGGTTGGGTGGACCCTAGAGCCGGTTTGGACGATTGGAGAAGAAATACCATACCGGGACTCGAACTCCGACACCTCAGTCGTCCAGTCCGTAGCCAGTCTCTATACCAATTATGCTAACCCGATCCCTAAGTGGTTCTAGAGTTTAACAAAAAGTTTTTTAAACATTACTTTGTAAATAAAATAATTATAATAATTTATAAATATTTTAACAAATTCATGCACAGCTTAGCAATTGCTAAAGGATATAATATTTTATATAAATATGGTATTTTAATAGTAGTTTCTGTATGTATTTATAATGTCCCTCTGAAGATGGTTGCTCCGACCGAAACGTGTAAAGGATGAAAGATTAAAAAATATAACATTTATCAATCCCACTGGACGGCGTTCATAATCTTGTACACATCTCGACAGATGAGACAGACAGAAAGAGCACACTCAGATGCTGCATCTTGAGTTCAGTTTTCGTATAGCTCTGTCACTATATACAAAATTATAATTTTGCCTGTGGTTCTGTATGGGTGCGAAACTTGGTCTCTGACCCTAAGGGAGGAACATAGACTAAGGGTGTTTGAGAACAGGGTGTTGAGGAGAATATTTGGACCGAAGAGAGATGAAGTGACGGGAGGTTGGAGAAAACTGCATAATGAGGAGCTTC
>NW_019720169.1:570728-584052 GCF_002891405.2 Cryptotermes secundus
CTTGTAGTATTCTCCAAGTATAATTAGAATGATCAAGTCAAAGAGGATGAGGTGGGCAGGGCATGTAGCACGAATGGGGGAGACGAAGAATGCGTATAGGATATTGGTGGGAAAGCCATAACGAAAGAGACCACTGGGAAGACCAAGACGTAGTTGGGTGGACAATATTAAAATAGATCTTAGAGAGATAGGATGGGATGGTATTGATTGGATTGATCTGACTCAGGATAGGAACCAGTGGAGGGCTCTTGTGAACATGGTAATGAACCTTCTGGTTCCACAAAATGCTGGGGAATTCTTGAGTAGCTGCAGAATTGGCGGCTCCTCCAGAAGGGCTCAGCTCCATGAGTAACAATAGCTCTGACGCTGTTATCACGCCAACAATGGCCTCCACCTATTTATACATTTCCGCGTACATAAACTTAACTGTATTATAACAATTAATGTGACCTTGTTCTTACTATTGACTCTGTGCAAACCGACTGTAATGTGTTCCTCGAACGAGTTTTAAAGTTAAACAAGAAGTTCTGGAAACGCTTTATGTCGTCTGCGTTCCTGTAAATGCTTACATGTGTGCAGACAGGCAAGCGATGATTATAAATTAATAATTACAGATATTAAAGCTGTGGTTTAGGACATGAATGGGGCATCCATAATTTCATTACTTTTCAAAAAGCAAGAAAAAATTTTCTTTGTTAATTTTCATTAAAATTTCTTTCATGGAAGAATGTACTTGCTACTACATTTTTCGTGTTGTGGAATGTAGAGCCGTTGCTATGCAACGATCTCGAGATGGGCGGACATACTAGGGCAGTCTCCGTAAACAAGTCCCAGTGAAACAAACAACGGAACAACGTCCGTTGCTAGGCAGCAGATTCTTAATAATGTAACAGATGGACTATAACAATGGAAGAGCTGTTTTCCATGTGGTTCGTACCGAGATGTTATAAGCGAGACAGCCAAGTTCTTCAGAACATTTATTAGAATTTATTCGCTATTCAAAACTGAGTGTTTAAGCGACAGTATTAAACTAACCCTCCATAAGGGCCGCGCCATAGCTCAAGCGGTTAGTCTCTGGCATCCCACCCCGGCGGGCCGGGTTCGATCACGGGTCTGGTCAAGTGGGATTTGTGATGGACAAAGTGGCGCTGGGGCAGGTTTTCTCCGAGTATTTCGGTTTCCCCTGCCAATCTTCATTCCACAAATTGCTCCACAATCACCCTCACCTATCATCTGGGGCTGGTACAATAGGCCAGAAGTGGCCGCAGTACAAGGGACTTAGTCCAACCCCACTAGCAATAAAAAACCTCCATAAGGCACTGATCAGATCAGTAGTGACTTATGCTTGCCCCACATGGGAAATAGCGGCAGACGCCTACTCTAAAAAATGCAGCACATGCAAAACAAGGTTCTCCGCACCATCTGAAAGTAAACCGGTCCGCGATTTGCACACGGCTTCCAACCTTCCGTATGTATACTCGTATAATAAAATTGTGCGGACAACAAGCAGAAGTCATACAAAAATAAT
Source organism: Cryptotermes secundus (assembly GCF_002891405.2). Classification (NCBI taxonomy): domain Eukaryota; kingdom Metazoa; phylum Arthropoda; class Insecta; order Blattodea; family Kalotermitidae; genus Cryptotermes; species Cryptotermes secundus. Next base: position 572,257 of record NW_019720169.1, read on the forward strand.
TGGAACGAATATGTTCGCGGTATAGAGCAAGGTGAAGCCAGATACAGAAAATATAAAACGCTTAAACAGGGTGACGGTCAAGCCGTTGTAGCATAAGATACGTAATATAGACATGATCTGCTTTACAAAGCCTGTACTAACAGAGGACTTGCATACAGTGCAAAAGGAAGAATATTCAATGGGATGCTTTATGTGCTATACGCACATTTGAGGAAAGGCCTAGCATATTCATAGGAGACGAACCCATCCTCTCCTCAGAGAGGATATTACATAAGGACTATGACCGCATGGATTCGGTTGGGGAAAAAATATTCCGATCGTGACGCCATGAACTCACTTTCACTTTCACTTTCACTACTTTAATTGAGCTCTGTAAATGAGTCTGTGAAGAGAGGACTTGAGCCGGAGGCAGAAGAATAGCCATTGTTAGAGCCGTTACCAGGAAACGTATAGTGACAGACCGACACCACTAGACTGTGCGCTCTAGTTAAATGTAAAGTGTGGAAATAGTGATGGTGTTATAGTTAGTTGTAGTTACACGAGTTTAAGTGTCCAATAAATCGAAACCCCGTCTATAATCACTTCATCACGTGATATTATTATCGTGATTGGAAAGCTGTGTTAGAGACACTTACACATTTCTTAGTGTGGCCAGCTCTTTCCTCGTGGTTACTGGCTCGCCAGGAGCAGTCAGCATTGGCCCACGGCACACATTCTTATCAGCGGCAGCGTGATGATTGAATATTCCGTCTTCTGCAAATGTGAGAAGATACTCCAGGAAATGAATTTACGTGGTCTCGAATCAGTTCTTTCGAACCATCTGGCATCGTCTTCGGTGACTTACGTTTGCAATTTTCCTCATCAGTCATACTGAATGCGGTCCATTCTTAAAGCACATTTCACCAACATTTCTCTCACATCAGAAACTGCTCTAAAAATCCTTGTCAAAATTATAAATAGTTATTGTCTTTATTTCAATGATGCTTTGCGTGTGCTCTGTGTATCTTAAGTCTCCTAGAACAGGAGCAGATTCTCTGAGTACGTCGAAGTTTTCGTATCGACATATGATATAATAATGTTGCTTATAAATATAAAAGCAAACTCCGTGGCCTGTAGTCCGCAAGCGAACTATACCGGCCGAGCGACCGCCGCTTGTCAGCGAAGTTAATGCCAACTTTTGCGGACAGTGGGTGTCACGTGGTCAGCGCAACGGATCCCCAATGCCGTTAATTTCGGTTTTCTAGACTGGAGCCGACATTCCCTTGAAAGAGCTCCTCAGTTATCCTCATGAAGCTGAGTGGACCCCGTTCCAGACCCACTACTTTTCAGAAAATCTGGTATTACCGTGAATCGAACCCGGGATCTCTGGATCTGTAGACAGGAACTCTGACCAATAGAACACAGAGACGGTCTGAATTGAGTTACAGCTATTATGAAATTACAAAAGCGAATGAGTCGTACAATAATATAAAAAACACATTTTGAAATTCGAATTTCATTCGAAATATTTCAATTGAAATTATTTCTAAACCCTTATACTGACAGCACGACTTTACCTCCTTGCAGAACAATAAATGTTAATACACGATTTCCACTTCATTACGAAACGCAACAACAGTGACTCACTTGGTTAAAATTTTATTACATACTTCTGTGACACTAGTGAACAAAATTTTGTAATTTTCATTTGGCCTAAAACTAACAACACCATAAAAAGAATCCCTGAATATGTAATAAGGCTGTGTTTGGTATTTTGAATATTAATACCGTAAATGTCATTAAACATAATGAACCCTCTAATGAAGTTAATATTCGTAGTAGGTAAACAGAAATGCCTGATACATTTTAATTACAGCCACTCTTTTGATATTTACGTGATTAGGTATAGAATAAATAAAACAAATACTCTGTGGTTACAAAGGGCAGATTATAAATACTATATGAACCTGGATTCATGTGTTATAAATATTATTATATTATACATTATATTTATTATTATATAATATTATTATAAATATGCAAAATATTCTAGATATATTCGTTCTAAACGTCATTTTCTCCAAAATGGGTTCGTTATGGATATTTTATGAGAAATGTAAAGGAATTGCGGATAATTTGTATTTCTTCGAGTATTTCTGTCTTAATATCCATTCCTTCATATCTCATCCTGTTTCCGTAGATGTTATATATGATAAAATAAATTATATTAAACTCTTTGAGGAAATCTCAAACTCTGTAACACTACGAGAACTCAAAATAACACATAACTTTCATGTGACCATCCTCCCATGTTCTGGGCCAGATGTTTCCCGCGGGACAGCAACATATACTTAGTACTCTCTTTTATTGTTAGTGGGGTGGGCGTAAGTCCCTTGTACTGCGGCAACTTTTGGCCTATTGTACAAGCCCCAGATGATAGGTGAGGGTGATTGTGGAGTAAATTGGTGGAATGAAGATTGGCAGGGGAAACCGAAGTACTTGGAGAAAACCTGCCCCAGCGCCACTTTGCCCACCATAAATCCCACTTGACCAGATCCAGAATCGAACCCGGGTTCCGCGGTGGGAAGCCAGCGACTAACCGCTTGAGCTATAGTGCCGCCTTACTTAGTACGTAGTTTTCTCTATGTTCACTTCTAGACCAACCTCTTTACTTGCGTCAATTAAAGTTTATGTGTTTTTCTTTATGGTATCTACATTATCACCCAGTAGATTCACATCATCGGCATAGACCAACAGCTGATGTGTCCCGTTTATTTTCAGTCCCCCCTGGTTTCCCTGGATCTTCCTAATGTCATATTCTAAAGCAAAGTTGAAAAGCACCTGCATTAAAACTTACTGTGTCGCCAAAGCTATGAGTGAAAAGGAATACATTTTAAATAATTCTCGAGAACTCAGTAACCCCGCCCCTTTTACAATGTGTAGCGCCTCCTTAGTAACTACATGCCCAATTTTGAGATTCTCAGAAACTACGTGTATTCATTATATATTTAATCTTATCCAGCAGCCAATAACGTACTTCGAAACTTTATAAAAAGATGTCGAATTTTAGCCAGAATGAGACATAACTAACACTCGATGGGTTCGAGGCTCTCACACTGATGGCTGTGTCCTCGCACAACCTTCGCTAAAATTATCTGGATCTAACCGCGAGTCTTCCTTGGGAATACAATGGGCCCTCAACCAGACAAGAAATCTGTCTTCTTTTAAGAAAGCCGAAAATTTATTACCATTACAGAAGTCAGTTGACATCGATAAATCGATATGATAATGTCAAGTAATTCTTTAGCAGAATAAATTTAATCCGGGGCATGCTACAAGCCGGAAGGTCGCGGGTTCGAATCCCGAAGAGGTCATTGGATTTTTCATTGACCTAATCCTTCCAGCATCACTATGACCCTGGGGTCGACTCAGCCTCTAACAGAAATCAGTACCACGAATATTCTTGGGGCTAAAGGGCAGCCGGCGCTTAAGGCTGGCAACCTCACCGCCATCTATGGGCCGATCGTCTAGAGAAAATGTGGGAACCTCGACGTCTCACAACCCTATGGACCTCCACGGCCTGTTACAGGGTTAGCTTTACCTTTTTTACCGTAAATTTACTCCTTTTTCAGGAGCACCGAAGAATCGGATCAAATCTATTTGTTTATGGCTCTACAGTCTTTTTGTTGGACCTCTGTCTTTCTTTAGTTTCTTGATCCTATAGACAGTCGGTAGGACTCCTTGGACGGGGGATCATCCCGGCGCAAGGCCGCTACCCACACACAGGACAGTACAAACACAGAATAAACGTAAACGGACACCCGGGCCTGGAGTGGGATTCGAACCCACGATCCCAGCGCAGCCACTGCGATCGGCATCGAACTCAGTCTACTGTGGGAAATTTAGTGACAAGTTTCCGTCAGCTGGTATATCAAGTTAGGTCGTTACCACTGCCTTCTATATATTTTCAGTAATCGTCCGCCAACTGGGCACTATACAGCCTGAGCTACTGGCAACATTCTCAAATAAACCATGAACAAACATATAATTGATTATACAATTCGAGGCTACAGAAACTACGTGGATGAAAGGGGTCGTTAAATTATTAATCTGTACTTCAAAGGATTCGAACCTTCGGCCGCCAGATGCCAGGTTTTGTCCCCGTTAACTAACGCAGCTGCCGAATCCAGTTAACGTAAAGTTGTAAATTGTAAATTGTAAACTGACGTGTCGAACACCCCATTTCGTTTGTTAGAATCGGTCTTGTTTATGTAATCAAAACATGGAAATCAATTTCGATCATATTAAATGTATTTACTGTATCTGGGCTAACAAAATCTGCCTCGAAGTTCGGTTCTGTGCTGGACGCGCCGCTGGTTTCAGTAATTGGGCTTAATTAGCGCTTGCCAGCGACGTGTTACGTAATAAAACAGTGAAGTCCGTACATTGAACCGCGGGGCCCACCCACACACTCTCCTCCCCCCGCGTATCGACGACGGGCAAATGGCCAACAGTGCCATTCTGCCCATAACGTCCCGGGTTGTTTCCTTATTTAACAACATTCTTTCGAACACCACATGTTCACAGATTTTTATTCTAGTTTGACATGAAGTTCAAACAGTGACGGTTACGAAGAGCCCGTTGAGAAACACCCTATGTTTAGGGGCAACATGTCACCTCCATTTTCAGGTTTGAACGATAAGCCAAGCTAGAAATCAACGTGAAAGCAAGTGGCTACCATAGCAGAAGATGGAGCCGAAATGTTCCTCCGAAACGTCGGATAACTTCCAGAGGTCTACATGGCGTTATATCGCAGAACATAGAATTGTTTGTATTCTTATACGAATTTGCTCAAAGACACTTCCAATATTTCAGTTTATACTATTGAATGGTGGGACTATTGAGTATGAGTATGAGTGAGTATGAGGGTGAACCATAAAATCGGCCTTCGCACTGCGACCTTCAATGACGGTGGGACTATTAGTGTATTATCAGTTGCAAAGGATGTGAAAGGAAGCAGTTGTGGCCTAATTTAAAGCACTGTATTTGCCTCGACGGACTGAGGAAAACCACAAAACCCTCAGAATGGGAGAGTTCCGGGTCTATGTCCTAATCCTGGGATATCCAGAACACGATAGAAAAGTCTTAATCACACCACCCTGGTGTTCGGCTTTATAGTTTCGAATGAGATGGAAAGGTGATTATGAACCAAAAGAAAGAAAGAAAGAAAGCATTGTTTATCATTATGAATAAGAATATGGAAGGAGACAGTCGTGGCCTATTTTCAGATACTATCGTGAAATTTGGCTAGTGGCTGATGAAATCATAAGAGGAACTTTCAGTGAGGTGGACTGGCAACTCGATCAAGATTCAAACCAGCCACCTCCCAAATAAGCCAAGGGCGCTAAAATTGCACAGTCCGAATTCATTCAGTGTTACAGTTAGCTCCATGAGTTAACCTTTTAAAGCGCAGTGTTTACTATATACATATATATTAAACATATACATATATACACTTTAAAATTACAGATATGTGAAAATGTAAGAGGCTTAAACTTCGCGATGGTCAAACTTACAACCTTTCAAGTGACTAAGCTGCCGTTGTAGCATAGATACGTAAGCTAGCCATGATCTGCTTTGCAAAGCCTGTACTCACGTATACCCCCAGGCACCGGGCTCCTTTTTCGTCGCTCCTGCGACTCGCAGGGCTACGGTGGAGGTATTCTAACCTGCCTCCACACGGGATAAATAAGCACTAAATAAAATAAACAAATGTTATTCACATCTCTAAGATCTGGTATGCATTTTATAGGGCTACTGTGCATATTGCGTTTCTGCACACACATTTCGTGGCCACTCCGTACGTTCAATTGCGATGTGGATAGCTCAGTCGATATAGCGACGGTCTACGGGCTGGATGGCCCGTGTTCGATTCCCGGCAGTGCAATTTTTTCTCTTCTCCACAGCTTCCAGACAGACTCTAGGGTCTATCCAGGTAAATAGTCAGCTTAACGCCCCGACAGCTTTACCTCCGTGGAAAGAGCCCCCGGTACCCATTGGATAGGCGGTTGGGTGGAACCCAGAACCGGTCTGGACGCTGTGGAGGAGAAAAAAATTGCACTGCCGGGAATGGAATCTCGGTCCTCCAGCTAGTAGCCCATCCTACACCAAATGAGCTATCCCTTCTCTAATCTATATATATGATGTCCGGATGAAAGTCATCCAAAATAAAAAAAAAATGTATCTCGGAAACTAATTGTCATACACGTATCCAGTTTATGTCATCGGAAAAGAAAACTCTGAAAGTTTTTTTTTTTCGTATGCGCATGCGCCTCCACATTTTTGTCACAATGTTAGGAATCACCTGGACAGAGAGATGGCTAGGAGATGGATCGCTTGGCCTCCTAGGTCGCCACATTTAACCCCAGCGGATTTTTTTCTTGTGGGGTTATGTGAAGAACATTGTCTGACAGGTTAAGATCAACGAGCTTCAACACCTGAAAGCCCACACAGGGGACGCTGTGGCTACGGTAACACCAAACATGCTTCAAGCCTGGATATTTGTCGTGCCACCATGGGAGCCCGTATTTAAATTTAACGAGAAAGTTATATACGCAGAAAAATAACTTTGATAGTGATAGTTTCCCTTTGTAATGGTGTAACCCATTAATATGTATAATAAATTATATTTGGATACCTTTCATCCGGACATCCTATATAAAGAATTCAGAGATTAAAAGAAAATACAAAAAAGGTGAGAGAACAGATGAAAACTGGGAGATGGTGATGTGGAACAAAATGGCTGCTTCCCTCTGATGTAGTAGTAAACCGCTTTTACGACTCATATGTCCATAATCGTGTTTATAAACTACGTAAAAATAGAATGGACGTAAATTAGAAAGAAAGGGTGGGAGGGAGGGAGGAAGGGAATTGTGATTCCGAAAGTGTGGTCTGGGGATATCCGTGATGTTAATCCAAATGGACAGCGAAAAGCCCCCAAATCCTGGGAGCCATAAGTGTTGGGATGGGGAGAGGGAAGACAGAGCTCCATGAAAATGGAACAGACGTCACACCACTTGAAACGTAACTCTGTGAATGGAGGGAAACAGCAGCGGTAGCGTAGTTCAGTCTACAGCGTTTGCCTCTCAACAAAATGGTCGCCAGGCTGAGGAATCTTGAGGGCCACTGCTTCGCATACTTTCTTAGCCTCTCCCAGATAATGCTGATGACGTAATCGTATCGGGCACTGCATTCCTGCTCCGCACTCGGGATGTCGCGTGTTCAAATCTCGCCTATCCTAGCCTGTTTTTTTTTTTTAGTTTCTTGGAATGGGGTGAGACTGAGTCCACTTTGTACGTCGGTCACTAATGACCTATTGTACCAGCCCCGGATGATAGATGCTGATGAATTAGGAGCAGTTGGTGGAATGAGAATTGGTAGGGGAAACTGAAGTACTTGAAGGAAATCTACACCAGTACCACACTGTCCACCAGAAATCCCACATGACCTGACCTGCGCCGCTTGTCAGCTGAGAAAAACGTTCCATTTACTACGTGTCAGAGGATTCCCCGACGGTACCCCAACATGTTTCCATACAACATACAGCGACTGCAGACATTGGCATAGCATAATTAGTTTCTTTTGGTGATATCTCAAACGGATCAAAACAAACTCCTTGGCCTGTAGTCCGCAAGCGAACTATATCGACCGAGCGACCGCCGCTTGTCGGTGAAGTTAGAACCAACTTTTGCGGATAGAGGGTGTCACGTGGTCAGGGCAACGGATCCCCACGGCCGTTAATCTCGGTTTTATAGACCGGAGCCGCTATTTCCTTGAAATAGCTCCTCAATTATCCTCACGAGGTTCAGTGGACCCCGTTCCAGACCCACTACTTCTCAGAAAATCTGGTTGCGCCGGGAATCGAAACCGGTACTTCTGGATCTGTAGGCAGGAACTCTGACCACTAGACCACAGGGGCGGTCTGTCAAACGGATCACCCTGTAATATTATCCTCATATTTACGTGTGTGTTTTTGCGAGTGGTTTGTTTCCTGCCACAAGAGTCGTGTAGTAACAATGGAAGTAAAGTTCCGCAACAGATGCAGGTAAATGTTCCCCACTCATGCCGTCTTAATCCCGCGGATAACACATTGAATAACAGACTTTGTGTGCACCTGAGTCTTTATGGATGTAGCAGTGAAGAGAAAGTTCACATCAGGAACGAAATCAGGCCTTCTAGTCGCAGCAAATTTACTGACTTAGATGACACAGCCCCTCGTTAAACTACAGAACTGAGGATAAGAGAAATGTTCATTTCACTGAGTGTCTCAAGGACCCGCTGATCGGCTTACAGAAGTGGAAGGAGAGTCACAGGGCCATCACATCAATTGCCTGGCTGAAAATTAGGAAACAGACTCAGAAGAGTGGTAACTGCGCACCGAGGCTGAGTATACCTCGTGGTATTCCTCTCTCTGTGTGGGTCAGGGACCTCCGAAGGTTCGCAGCGGTTCCTAAGGTAGCAGAGAACCTTGCAAAGTGCCGTTACATAATAGACCTGTCAATCAGTACCAGTTGTTTGAAGGTAATTTCGGTATTTGAGACATAAGCGATATATCGTTACACTTCAGTGTCTTTCAAATACGTAATAAGCTGCCCCTGATACTGATTTACCCGCATCGCACTTTACGGTACTAAAGTTCCAAGAGAAACTAAAATATATAGACTGACTCCATGGAAAAGGCCGCGCCATAGCTCAAGCGGTTAGTCGCTGGCTTCCCACCGCGGCGGCCCGGGTTCGATCCCGGATCTGGTCAAGTGGGATTTGTGATGGACAAAGTGGCGCTGGGGAGGGTTGTCTCCGAGTACTTCGGTTTCCCCTGCCAATCTTCATTCCGCCAAATTCTCCATCATCATAATCACCTGGGGCAGGCTACAATAGGCCAATCAGTGGCCGCCGTGCCGAGTGGACCCAGTTGGACTCCACCCCCAACTAAGTGAATTAAAAAAAAACTCCATGGGACTGAGCCCTTCTTGAAAAGCCGGCAACCACTTAATTACTTAAGAATGTCCCAACATTTTATGGAACCCGAAGGTTTATTAACGTGTTCACAAGAGCTATCCACTGGTCCATATCCTCAGCCAGATCAATCCAGCCCATACCACCCTATCTTATCTCTCTAAAATCCATTTTAGTATTATCCCCAAAGTACGTGTTGGCCTTCCTAGCAGTCTCGTTTCTTCTGGCTTTTTCATCAATATCCTATATACATTCCTCTTTTACCCCATTCGTGCTACATGCCCTGACCATCTCGTCCTCCCTGGTTTGATCATTCTAATTATACTTGGAGAAGAGTACAAGTTATGAAGCTCCTCATTATGCAGTTTTCTCCAACCTCCCGTCACTTCATCTCTCTCCGGTCCAAATATTCTCCTCAACACCCTGTTCTCAAACACCCTCAGTCTATGTTCCTCCCTTAATGTCAGAAGCCAAGTTCCACACCAATACGAAGCCATAGTTCCATATATTATATTCTTTATGGTTTGGGGCAGCAGATGAGAATACAAAAGGTTCTTGATAGAAAGGTTGCAAGCACTGTGGATGTCCTGTGTCCTATGGTTTTCCTTAGACTGTAAATATTAAAGATGTTAGCTGTTTTAATCAAATCCGAACACCACTGAACTTTATCTTTACCAGTTCGGTTCAGATCCTTACAACGTATTCTTCTAAATTCCGTATTGAGGTAACCATCTATTTACGTCCTAGTCTCCCAAATGGATTCTTTCCCCTACAGTTTCCAACAACAATTTTACAATCTCCCGTCTTCCCACAGTGTACTACAGAATTAACAAAGATTTAATCATTCTTATAACACAAAGAGATGATCATATAAAATGAAGCACCTCATCGTGTATTTCTCTCAATTCCTCTGTCAGATTCTTTTCTCTTATATTCAAATTTCCTTCTCAAAATTTTATTTACGCGCCTCAATTTAGTGTCAGAATTAAGAATGCTTGGATCTATACCTCCACTCTGCCACAAGTCTTTGTGGCATGATAGATAAAGGTAAAATTATCTTTGCCGGTCACGGTAGCCGAGCGGTCTAAGGCATGCACTCTCTTCGCTCGCTCGGAAGCCGGGATCGTGGGTTCGAATCCCACTCAGGGCATGGATATTTGTGTGCGTTTTTCTGTGTTTGTCTACAGGTAGAGGCCTTGCGACGAGCTGATCACTCGCCAAAGGAGTCATACCGAATGTGTAAGATCTAGTAAACCGAAGTGAAACGGAGAGTTTCATGGAGGTAGGCCTGGGCCCAAATTGGGGCTGTAGCGCCACAGAAAAAAAATATCTTTGGTACAAAAAGGAGGCCAAGCTATCCTTGTAAGATGCCGTGGAGGAGGCCCATGGGTTTATGAGGCGTCGAGGCTCCCACATTTTCTAGACAATCGATTCACAATTGGCGCTGAGGTTGTCATCCTTACGCGCCGTCTGCCGCCCTATACCCCCCGCAGGAAGAATAAGCACCACGCCATGTGAAGATGTCTTGGGAAATGGGAGTAGAACTCCAACCATTCTGAACCTCGACATTAAGTTGAGTTCAGCGGTCAGATTCACTCCATGGCCAATGTACCCCCGGGGACGAAGGCCCAGGCACCCATTGGATAGGAGGTGGATGCATCCCAGAGCACGTCCGCACTCTTTGGAGAAGAGGAAAGTCGTTTTTTCCCTTGCCGGAAGTGGAACTACAAATCCTCAGCTGTCCAGCCCGTAGCCCATCTATATACCGACTAGGATGTGGGTATATAATTAAGCTTCATTTACGGATATTTGTCAAGGTTAAAACCATCTCCAAGTCGTCCAGACCGGATCTGTCCAATGGGTACTGGGGGCTCTTCCTCCGAGGGTAAAGCGGCTGGGGCGTGAAGCTGACCACTCACCTCCAACAAGTGACGAGGTCAAGAAAACGTGGGTCTATACATCCACTTCCACATACGTCTTCATGGCGCAATGCTTAATTAGTTACGCAAAGGGACAACTTTTAAAGCCACCTATGAAGACGCAGACCTTCAGGGGACAAAAAGTTAAATCTCCACGTATTTCTAATTTTGGCCATAACGGAGGATAGTGATCAGCCTCATGCTGCGCCGTCTTTACCTCCGGATAAAGGGTGTCCTGCTGGACAGGAGGCCGTCTATCCCAGGTCTCTTCTGTATTGGCAAAGAGGAAATTCCACTATCGGGAACCGATCCCCGACGGTTTAGTCCGTAAGCCGTCACTTTAATGACTGAGCCATCAACACTTCCTACAGACATGTATGAACATCAATACCGATTTCCTTGTGAAACACCAAGGGGCTTGCGGTAGCGTAGTTGGTTGAGGCAGTATGCTAAAAGCCGGAAGGTCGCGGGTTCGGTTCCCAATGAGGCCATTAGATTTTTCATATGACCTAATCCTTCCAGCTGCTTTATGGTCTAGGATGGATTCAGCGTCTAACATAAATGAGTACCACGAATCTTCCTGAGGGGTAAAGGGTGACCGGTGCGTAAGGCTGACAACCTTACTGCCATCTGTGAACCGACTGTCTAGAAAATGTGGGAACCTCGACGTCTCACAACACTATGGGTCTCCACGGCCTGTTACAGGGATAGCTTGGCGTGTAAGGCTGACAACCTCATCGCCATCTGTGAGCCGATTGTCTAGAAAATGTAGGAGCCTGACGTCTCACAACCCTATGGGCATCCATGGCCTGTTACAGGGATAGCTTTACAGTTTATTATTTTTATTATTATTATTATTATTATTATTATTATTATTATTATT
>NW_019720169.1:584136-591708 GCF_002891405.2 Cryptotermes secundus
ACAACATATGAGCTTAATGAACAGTTTGAGGAGACCAAAATCACATCCTCGGAGACGTACTTTATCTTATCAGGCTCAGATCACCGAGTCATCTAATCAACTGTAAGGACACTGATTATACATTTTGTCCCTTTTCAAAAGACTGAAGTTTTATTTGATCTGCAGAAGATAAAAAAAATACTGATCCGAATCTTCCTTTCATCCTAACGCAAACTTTTAATTAAACATGCGAGATTTCATCCCTTCAACCTCAAATCCCTTCCCCCGTCCCTCAAATCCAATTTAATCTAACTTTCCTGTTCTAGGAGTGCATGAATATATCAATTTAGTTATTATCTGAACGGGTGGAATTCAATAAATGTTCATACCAAGAAAATAAAAGGGCATTAAAAAAGAAAGAATTTTTCTGACGTGGTCTCTAGCGATCACGGAAACAAATGTCTCCTTTGTTTGTTTGTTTGTTTGTTTGTTTATATTCCACTGTAAGTTGTTACATGACGAACTTCAGGTACAAGAAAAATTAAAAATTAAATTACAACTCTTTTGTTGGAAATAAATGGATGTAACTCATAATGAGATGTGCCGTCACTAATGAGGAGTCTTTATTTCTCTTATTTCAGTCACGGAATGCAGCAGAACTGTAGAGGCCCATCTAACTTTCCTTTATAGCACAGTGGATACTGACCTCACTGCCTGATTTAACAAAAAAAATTAGCATTTTACCCACAGGATATATAGTAACGGATGTCATCAACGGGTTGCCAGGCAACAGCTCTGTAAACACGGTCCAACACTAGGGGAAGCTGTGTCTTCTGTACATCCTACCGACGCCCCAATAGACTGGCTGGATATCAATCACGTGATGTGTTTACTGTATGTACATGTCCGTTGCGTGGCTATATAACGAGAGCCGTGAGGTGTAAGTTCAGAGCCAAGTAGAACTAGGAGTACAGAGGAGTATAAAAAGTCAGCCTGTGAAGACTTCACTTGTGATTTGAAGACTTTATGTGTGCAGTAGTATTGGGAGTGTGTGATTTACTGAGACTTCTATAGTTCCTGTGTTATAAATCCGTTGCCATAACGTGAGAATATTAGTGTGCAGTGATTGTGAATTGTGTAAAGCAGCAATAATGTAATAACTAATTGTAGTTACGACCTGTAAGTTGTTAATAAATCCAATTACCAATCCGAACTCCGTCTTGTGTCATTGTAACACGTGACAATATTATGGGTTTAGTACGATTCTCTGAATAAATAGCGAGTATTTCCTTAAAGACAGAAATATATTGAGTTTTGTAATGTATTCTCTTTGAGGCAGGAACTAAACTTTTATGTACTATTCAGATGAATCTCTGTTTTAAAGGGTTAAATAGGGTTCTCTGTAGGTACCAATTTCTCTTCTGTCTGAGATGCCGTTTAAAATACAGCAAATGACATATTCCTGTACTGTATTAAGAAATATAAAATGAGAACAAATTTTAAGCCTACTTTCCGCACTATGAAAAACAAATTAGGCGTATGCGATCTCCATTCTCTGTGCGTATATCTACGTGTCTGTGTGTTTGTGTGTCTCCCCATCTTAACTTCTGAATGGATGAACCAATCTTTATGAAAATTGGTATGTATATCATGGCGCCTGAGCCCATTTCAACGGTGTACTTCATAAATCCTACCCATCAGTCTGTGTGTCTGTATGTGTAGCACTCCTTCCATTGCTAGGCAACAGCTCGGTAAACGCGTTCCCGCTGCAACGAAATACGCAACAACAGAAGAACTGTTGGACATGCCGTTTTCTATGAGGTCGTATCGTATCAAGGAAAGTAGGAGATTAGTTCTTTCCACAAATTCTTGTCTGTAATTTTCTTGCATGCATCTACTTCATGCGTAGAACAGTCAACCAAAAATTTCCCGTACAAAAATTTTTTACTTGGATCTGAGATTCTCACAGAGGTGGCTGTGAAGAATTTTATCTTCTGATATATAACGCCGCGTATTCCGGTGAAAGTCAATTGACGTTTTGGAGGAACATATTGCCCCCATCTTCAGGGTCGAAGAGTAAACGAAATAAGTAATCAGTAAGAAGCAGGCAGCAAGATTAATTCTTCAGTCTTTTATTTTATCATATGGACCTTTGTTTGTCATTGTGTAACACCTGAACTTCCAGAAGTTAAAACTCGCTGCATAACTTCCCCCAAGTTTTGGGCTTCTCACTTCCGCTCTGATGATTTACTTATTATGGTCCTTTCCTATTTTCCATTTTACTGTGACGCATATGCACGTTGCTTGACAATGTCTCGATGAACACATTCCCGCAGCACACGCTCTCAACAATACGATATACGTTGCTAGGTAACGGACCAATAAACACGCATTATTGACAACAGAAAACGGTGTTTTCTGTGTAATCTGTGCCGAGGTTTTAACGAGGGCACAATCAGAATAGAAAGAGAACTACAGGAGTACAAAGGAGTACGAGGGAGTACAACGGAGAAAAAGAGTTCGGTTCGGTTGGAAGTCACAATAGTTCCCGTGGAATGTCCAATCGAAAGAAGATGACAGTGTGTCAGATAGTGATTTGTGAACTGTTGTAATCAGTTGTATAATGGTCCAATGAATTCGATCATCAAATCCAAAACCCGTCTAATTAGTCACGCAAACACAGGTTATATGACAATACCACTGATAATGAAATACGTGACAAACAACGAAGAATACAAAATACATACTCACAAGACATGTAATATAAGCCTATAGGAAAACACATACAACACATTCATTAATAATATGTCACCCACACATTTAAATCGATTCATTGCTTATTTAATATCGATATGTCAATATCGAGATTACATGGGGTCGATGTGGAGCAGTTGGTGGAATGAGAATTGGCAGAGGAACCCAAGTGACAGAGAAAACACGCCACTTTGTCCACCACAAATCCTACAATGCCGCAAACATTTAATGGGGAAAACATTTTTAACGTAAGATATAATTTCAAACGGGCACGCGGTAGCGTAGTTGGTTGAGGCACGATGCTACAACCCGGAAGGTCGCGGGATCCAATCCCGATGAGGTGGATATTTTTCAATTTACCTAATCCTGCCAGCCGCATTATGACCCTGGGGTCGACTCAGCCTATAACAGAAATGAGTACCAGGTGTCTTCCTGGGGGTAAAGGGCGGCCGGCGAGTAAGGCTTACAACCTCACCGCCATCTGTGAGCCGATTGTCTAGAAAATGTGGGAGTCTCAACATCTCACAACCCTATGGCCTCCACGGCCAGTTACAGGGATGCCTTTACTTACTCACTTACTTACTTACTTACCTACTTACTTTACCGCAAACATTTGGTAATTATATGCAATACGAGGAATATATGTAATTGCGAATTGTATTTAGAACACTACAATTTGTTCTGCTGGACGTTAGGCCATTCTGTCCATTCTTTTTCTTCTTCTTTATCCTCCTCCATCGAGAGAGAGAGAGAGCGTGAACTGCTCATTAAATTACCACAGAACACTCACTCGAATTGAGTGCTGGTCTCAAGATGGAAGCAACCACAGGTAATGTACACGTAAAAGGTGAAATAGAGGAAACATTTTGAGTAATTACGGCGAAAAGAGTTCGGAGAACATGGAGCTCCTCCTCCGAACTGCACATACGCCTTTCTTTCTTGACGACCAATTCATCCTAATAGTTCAGAACGACTGACTTCGCTTCATTCAAGACTTCAATTAAGTCTCTACCCTCTGCCCAACTTCTTAACCACACGACTCACCAAATAATTTCTCTAGAGTCTAGACAGAAAGACAGACAGATAGATAGATAGATAGATAGATAGATAGATAGACAGACAGACAGACAGATAGATAGATAGATTGACGGTTAATCGAGACTCTTTTAGAAGAGATATTTCCCCTGCAATTAACTGTGCAGACAATTTCTGTATTTCTATTTCAACATCGTAAAATAAGATGCGAGACGCCTACAAGAAAATGCTATTGAGGATTGCTTCGACGCTTATCTGTGGTGTACCTGGGAGGTCTGAATTATCCTGCAATATGTTGCAATGTTGCCGTGTGAACAATAGTCTATTATTACCGGCAGCCAGACCATAGGTCACTGTTGGGCGCAACCACTGTATAAGACACGCCAAGTTTCTTGTATGAAAAAAGAAAAAAAAATGATACTAAAGAAAGGAAACAAAGTTTTATTTTCTTTTTCTACAAGTGACCATTCCTTTCAGTAGTCTGCTGAGATAAACACGCTACTTTGTAAGAACTTTACTTAACACTTTTATTGTATTCTTCCTTTACCGCGATCCAACGAAAAGATCCAATCACCAACTGCTGTTAAATTTTGTATTGCTTCACGAACTCCATTTGCCTATTGAAAGAAGGATGCATAGCAGCTGGTGCCACACAGTGGTAGCTTTGGGAACAATTCACTTCAATTATGCAATACATTGCTGCATTTCGGAGATTAAGTTAGGCGTCTTTCTCTACTACACATTTCCAATTCGCTCCCTTTGTCCCTTTTCTTTTCCATCTACAAGGTCGCCCCCCACCCCTTAAGGGTTCATTGCACCGAGGTTTCATCTCTCGAGATTTTCTACATCTTCCTCAGACAGGCCTCGCTCCTTCATTAGTTCGTTATATCGCCGTTGCAGATCCGTGGCGCGGGCTGTCCCTGTTGGACTCCATTCCATTATCCTGTACTTTTTCTTAATGCTAGTGGGGTGGGACTAAGTCCCTTGTACTGCAGCCACTTCTGGCCTATTGTACCAGCCCCAGATGATAGGTGAGGGTTATTGTGGAGCAATTGGTGGAATGAATATTGACAGGGGAAACCGAAGTACTCGGAGAAAACCTGCCCCAGCGCCACTTTGTCCNTCGTTGAGGGTCCCACATTATCTAGACAATCCGCTCAAAGATGACGGTAAGGTTGTCAGCCTTACGCGCCGGCCGCGCTTTACTCCACAGGAAAATTATTTAATTAATTCCTGGTACTGATTTCTGTTAGAGGCTGAGTCGATCCCAGGGCCATACTGAGGCTGGAAGGGTTAGGTCAACCGAAAAAGATCCAATGACCTCATCGGGACCCTGGCCGTTTTTTTCAGTCTTTTTGTCCTATACACGGAGCCGGGATAGCTCAGTCGGTATAGCGACTGGCTACGGACTGGACGACAAAGAGGACGGAGTTCGATTCCCGGTAGGGTCCAGAATTTTCACTTCTCCATGTCATCTACACCGGGTCTAGGGTCCACCCAGCCTCCTATCCAATGGGTACCGGGATTCTTTTCCCGGGGGTAAACCGGCAGATGCGTGAAGCTAACCACTCACCTCCAACTAGTGCCGAGGTCAGGAAAATGTGGATCTATACATCCACTCCCCCATACGCTTTCATGGCGTAGTGCTTAATTAGTTAAGCACAGGGACAAATTTTAATCCTATACACAGTCGGTAGAACTCCTTGGACGAGTGACGAGCCCGTCGCAAGACCGCTGAATACACACAGAATAAACGCACACACAGACATCCAAGCCTCGAGTTGGATTCCAACCCACGACCCCAGACAATTCATGTCTCAGACCACGCCGCCATTATGATCGGCACCATAATCTGAACAAATACTGTATTAAAATGGCGTAATTAGTTTCATTAATGGAATACGTAAAGTAAGGGATACTTTCATTATGCGTTTGAGCGCAGGACAATCACTTGTGCAATGTCATCAATACATACGTGATACCACATTGTCCCACGCGCGGAAGCGCCTGTCCTACAATTACTGTGAACTGATTTTATAACACTATGCTAAAAGTGGAATTAAAAAAAGTAAAAACTTACCGGCAATTATTCAAAATTTTGAGGATAAATTGAACGATAAAGAAAATACCACAATGACTACAAATTTTGAGTTTAAGGTAACCAACAAAGAATCGTGACTTATTTATAAGTACGATAACATTAAACTGCGGGGCACGCGGTAGCGTTGTTGGTTGAGGCACTATGCTATAAGCCAGAATGTCGCGGGCTCCATTCCCGATGAGGTCACTGGACCTAATTGACCTAATCCTTACAGCCGCACTATGTCCCTGAGGTCGACTCAGTCTCTAACAGAAATGAGTACCAGGAATCTTCCTGGGAGTAAAGGGCGACCGGCGCGTAAAGCTGACAAACTCGCAGCCATCTGTGAGCTGATTATCAAGAAAATGTGGGATACTCGACGTCTCACAATTCTATGGGTCTCCACGGCCTCTTACAGGGAGAGCTTTACCTTCTTACCTTTCTGCCTAACATTAAACTGCATTTTGGATTCAGTCTGTGATTATGAAAATTTACAGTTGCTGTAGAAATTAAGGTTAAATAAAGTGTAACGGGTTTCGAACTCAGCTCTCAGGATCAAGATCCAAAGTTCTGTAGCGGTGATAATAAGAAAACAGAATATACGAATGATTAATTCGAAATTACACGTTTCGTTCTAAACGTATTTGTTGTTATGTAGCAATATTTCTGTAACCGCTAAAAATTAAAATGCTAGAGTATTATTAAAATATAGCTCTTTTGTGCTTTATATTTTAAAGATTGTAAAAAAAAAAAAAAAAGAAGCTTCTAAACACTAATTCCAACTTTAACCACGGAATGAAGATAATATCTCCGGAGCACAGTTTCCTTCTAATGGAACACTCAACAAATATAAGCCTTTTGTTCCTTGCCTTTAGTATTACACCTTCTAGGAGCAGTTACTGTTATCATAGCAATTTATAAAACTTCTCCATATTTCAGGGAGTTCTCTTCCGAATTATCCGATTTCGCTAAAACACGAGAAATAAGAAAAAAAAAACGTATGTTTTATCTGCTTGTGGGTTGCAAAATGGATATGTTACTCTCCGTTCTAAACATCTTTGAAGAAAATGTATTATCTTCTGAGATAAAATGCCGTGTAGTCTGTTGAAAGTCAACCGACGTTTCGGAGGAAGATCGAAGAATAAGCCAAGAAAGAAATAAAGCGTGGAAGCAGGTAGCAAGAATACTAGCTATGATTGCGACATGTTCCTCCAAAACATCCGTTGACTTTCAACGGATTACACAGCCTTATATCCCAGAATTCCTGCTGCGAAATCTTATTAAAACTTAGGAAATTGCACGCTAACATAATTAATATGATAGTTTACTTTATGTTAATTGATACATTATGAAGTACATCAACTTTAATCCTGTTTCGCATTTACGTTTAAAATACGGGACTAGTAAAGTCTGCCCCAGCTTATGTGTTAATGGAACAGCGTTTACGCTGTAGCGCGGATTGAGAGAATACTGAACACACTTCAAGTTAAAATGTAAGATTATAGATCGAGAAACTAACACATTGCAAAAGTCTGCATAATCTCTGCTCTCCTAGTACGAACCACCGCTTAATATGGATCTATAGATCCACTCCCCCATACGCCATCATTGCGCAGTGCTTATGCGCACGGACAACTTTACTTTTATTTATAAACATTCATAGTATTGAATATATAATTGAAATAAGAAAATCATAACCAATCACACTGAACGGAACTATTTAA
>NW_019720169.1:591859-656927 GCF_002891405.2 Cryptotermes secundus
CATCGTCCTGGTTTTTTTTAAGATAACAAATAAAAACACGACGTTTCGTGTTTTTATTTATCTTAAAAAAAACCAGGACGATGGATAAAGTCCAAAAACCCAACATATCACTAAGTCCCTTGTACTGCGGCCAGTCTGGCCTATTGTACCAGCCCCAGATGATAGGCGAGGGTGATTGTGGAGCAATTGGTGGAATGAAGATTGGCAGGGGAAACCGAAGTACTAGGAGAAAACCTGCACCAGCGCCACTTTGTCCACCACAAATCCCACTTGACCAGACCCGTGATCGAACCCGAGCCGCCGCGGTGGGAAGGCAGCGACTAACCGCTTGAGCTATGGCGCGGCCACTTTTTCATACATAGTGTTAACTGCATTTTTGCTCCCTCTGTACGCCTACACAGTTACCCATCAGACTGTGATTCTGTTATATTTGCTTGTTACATCCACGGGCGCTTGTTATCTTGTTTGCTAGAACGGAAGTGATCAGGAAAGAGAAGTCTACCTTATCTGGGCACGCAGACGCCGCAACTCCGCCGGTCCTGCTGTCACCTCATGTTGCAGCATGGGTCCTCTTTAATAAATACTGTCCACCCAAGACGTCCGTGTTCTGTAAAAATTTTACTATTTCTATTTTTTTCTTCACCAGGGACACGCGGTAGCGTGTTTGGTTGAGACACTATGCTACCAGCCGGAAGGTCACGGGTTCGATTCTCGATGAGGTCATTGGATTTTTCGATTGATTTAATCCTTCGTGCCGCACTATGGTCCTGTGGTCGGCTCAGTCTTTAACAGAAATGAGTACCAGGGATCTTCCTGGGAGTAAAGGGCGGCCGGTGCATAAGGCTGACAAACTCACCGGCATCTGTGAGTCGATTGTCTAGAAAATGTGAGAGCCTCAACGTCTCACAACCCTTTCGGCCTTCATGGCCTGTTACAGGGGTAGCTTTACCTTTACCTATTTCACCTTTACCTTGGTCTCGCCTTTGAGATTTTGAAACCAACGAAGTTTACTGAAATCATCAAAAATGATGTAAATTATACCAGTTTCTTTATCTGCACAGAATGCCATTGAAAGATCGGTGCATATGTCAGACGATTCCAGTCAACACCATCATATCCTGTATCTTTTAGGTAAATTTTAATATTATCCTCCCACCTATGCTTAAGTATCCAAACTTGTCACCGTCCTTTGGGTTTCCCAAGAAAAATTTTGCATGCATGCTTCATCTCTTAAACGCATCCCTTATGTTGCGCCCATTCTAGATGAACCATTCAATCTTTTGGAAAAAAAAAGAAAAAGACTGCCACATGGAATTATTAGCCGTGAATTTTTCGTATCTCCCAAGGGGCTCTCGAGCCACAGTTTGAGATGTTAAAGAATTTGTTGCTACTGAAACCTCGCATGTGACACAAGGGAATTCATTATTATTCATGTAAGGCAGACCGCCGAAACCCCAAGGGCGTGAAGCTCCACCCCCCTCCCCAATAAGAATACTTGAGGCTGAAATGTCAAACGACAAACAAATAAACTCTCCACTTTTACTGCTTCATTTGAAAACCAGAATATGCCAGTTTTACGAGTTTACCTCATAGTATGCTTCCACAGAGTGAGTAAACATTCAGGAACCTAGACACACTACATCAGGGATCAGCAAACTGTGTGCAACCTTCACAGATGCAGGTGTTAATGAAGTTTGCACCTGCCTTGCAAATTCCTCTAATGCTGGGAGTAAGCATATGATTTCTTCACACAGGCATACTAGCAGGTGTACGTCACATAGAAGGAGGCTGCCTGTTAACTGGATACTTGGACCTAAACAGGAAGACGCACTCAACACGAAGCTACAGAACTCGTACTCTTTGCCAAACACATTATTTTAGTGACCCATGTTCTGACGTTTGAGTAGGAAAACCTAAAGATAAAACAATAAGTTCTAGAAAGAATTTTTCGCCTAATTTTCTTTGTAATGACACGGACCGCATATAAAACGGAAAAAAAAAATTATGGGGGGACACACAGACATACGGACAGCAATGTGATTTCATAAGCATCCTAACAAAAATTATGGGGGATACACAGACAGCAAGGTCATGTCATAAGCCTAAAACATTAATGGGGAATACAAAGATGGATAGACACAGACAGACAGGCAGAGAGGAAGCTGATCTCATAAGCCTAAAAATTATAGGAGGGAGATACTCAGACAGACAACAATGTGGATTCATATGCCGCCTATTATTTTTCTTCAAAATAAGGAAAAATAGGTTAAAAACACCTGGGAAAATCAGATATAGATGGACGGAACACGATGGTCTAGAAGTAATGTTCTAGACTGGCCGCGCCATAGCTCAAGCAGTTAGTCGCTGGCTTTCCCCCGCGGCGGCCCAGGTTCGATCCCGGGTCTGGTCAAGTGGGATCTGTGGTGGATAAAGTGACGCTCGGGCAGGTTTTCTCCGAGTTTCCCCTGCCAATATTCATTCCACCAAATTCCCCATCATCATAATCACCCGGGGCAGGCTAGAATAGGCCAATCAGTGGCCGCCGTGCCGAGTGAACCCAACTGGACTCCACCCCCACTAAGCGAATTCTAGACTTGTATTGTGAGATGGTGAGTTCGAATCTCTGTTGGGACACCGGCAACAACTACGAAGTTTTCGTTATTTTCCAGTCTCTGTAGACAGATATCTGGTGTCGCTTCCTTACGAATCCCTTCCAGATCATTAGCCGTCCTGTCGCCCGAACTATACAGCACTATTAAGTAACAGGCGTTGTTGAGAGGTTAATGCAAACATTTACCTTAAAGCAGCAGGGTGAAGATAGTCTGGCTCATGTTATGGGAGACATGGCGGACTCTTGCGAACACTGTAATGAAACCTCAAAAACAAAACAAAATAAAGCAGACTCCGTGGCCTGTAGTCCGCAAGCGACATATACAGACCGAGCGACCGCCGCTTGTCAGTGAAGGTAGTGCCAACTTTTGCGGATAGAGGGTGTCACGTGGTCAGCGCAACGGATCCCCAAGGCCATTAATTTCGGTTGTCTAGATCGGCGCTACTATTTATTTGAAATAGCGTCTAAGGTATCCTCACGAGGCTGAGTGGACCCAGTTCCAGACTCACTATTTCTCAGAAAATCTGGTAGCGTCGGGAATCGAACCCAGGACCTCTGGATCTGTAGCCAGGATCTCTGACCACTAGACCATAGAAACCTCAGGTTGCATAAAGTGAAGGAAATAACTTGACTAGCTGTGCAACTATCGGCTTCTCATAAAAGACTGTTAGATGAAGTTAATCAAATGTCAGTCATGCACAAGCATTGTATCCCCGTGTCCCCCACCCCGATAGAAACTAAAATCACGTTTGCAAATATTGATTTGAAAAGGGCTGCTGGCCTTGTATACATTATTAATAGACTCAAAATGTGGACCATTATTCAGTCAACAAGTTTCGCGATAAATGTAGTTAGGCCAGGAGCACAACAGCTGTATCAGGCAACTGACTCCATGGAACTGAGCTTTTCTTGAGAAACCGCCAGCAGCTCAACAACTCAAGAATTTACCAACGTTTTATAGAACCCGAAGGTTTATTACCATGCTCACAAGAGACCTCGACTGGTTCCTATCCTGAGCCAGATGAATTCAGTCCATACCACCCCATCCTATTTCTCTAAATCCATTTTAATATTATATTCCCGCCTATGTGCACGTCTTCCTAGTGATCTCTTCGTTCTGGCTTTCTGACCAGAATCCTATATGTACTCCTCTTCTTCCCGGTGCGTTCTACATACCCTGACAATCTCAACCCCCTTGATTTCAAAACTAAACTGAACTCCGTGGTTTTAGTCCGCAAGCGAACTATACTTACCGAGCGACCGCCGCTTGTCGGCGAAGTTCTTTTTTTTTTTATTGCTAGTGGGGTGAGACTAAGCCCCTTGTACTGCAGCCACTTCTGGCCTATTGTACCAGCCCCAGATGATAGGTGAGGGTGATTGTGGAGCAGTTGGTGGAATGAAGATTAGCAAGGCAAAGCGAAGTACTCGGAGAAAACCTGCCCCAGCGCCACTTTGTCCACCACAAATCCCACTTGACCAGACCCGGGATCGAACCCGGGCCGCCATGGTGGGAAGCCTGCGACTAACCGCTCGAGCTATGGCGCGGCCATCAACGTATGTTAGTCTGCATACGAGTATATACAGGAAGCAGTGTGCTCAGCGCAACGAATCCCCACGGCCGTTAATTTCGATTTTCTAGACCGGAGCCGCTATTTCCTTGAAATAGCTCCTCAGTTATCTTCAGGAGGCTGAGTGGACCCCGGTCCAGACCCACTACTTCTCAGAATATCTATAGCCAGGAACTCTGACCACTAGATCACAGATGCGGTCCCCCCTTGACTTCATCATTCTAATTGTATTCGACGAAGAGTATACGTATTGACGCTTCTGGTTATGTAGTTTTCTCCTTTCTCCTATTAAAATTACTCGTACTTAGTGTCCTAAAGAGTCCAAGATCCACGTTCACATTGCGAAACTCCTGTAGCTGACGCCGGTTATGATGCGTTCCCCAGTGCGCCACAGTGGGGACCAACGTTTCCAAAACGGAAATCGGTTATCTAACTTTCAGACAGAATAAATCCACGTCTCACACGTCCGTTTTTATTTCCTGGGCTGTGTAACGAAACTGTATCAGCTTCTAATGTCAAATAACAAATTGCAGTCTTCACAATTTACGAATTTCCTGACTCATGACTCCATTACACTGACACCCGCTACATTTATGCTCTTCATTTTCGGCCTGCCGCCATGTTATATTGCTCTAGTAGCTCGAATCGTAAATCTTAATGATCTATCGTAAAATATTGTCACGTGTATTAGTGACTTGTAGACAGGGTTGGATTGGTGAGTCGATTTATTGGATATTCGCTAGTTGTAACTACTATTAATTATAACTCTCTCAAGGTTACTGTAATTATAGCACAAAAAATTAAGTCTTCTATATCTACTTGCAGCCGGTCACGGTAGCCGAGTGGTCTAAGGCATGCACTGTCTTCGCTCGCTCGGAAACCGAGATCGTGGGTTCGAATCCCCCTCAGGACATGGATGTTTGTGTGTGTTTTTCTGTGTTTGTCTACAGGTAGAGGCCTTGCGACGAGCTGATCACTCGCCCAAGGAGTCCTACCGTATGTATAAGATCTAGTAAACCGAAGTGAAACGGAGAGTTTCATGGAGGTAGACCTAGGCCTAAATTGGGGCTGTAGCGCCACAGGAAAAAAAAAATCTGCTTGCATTATTCGTTGCTAAGTATCAGATCTCAAAAATGGCTAAGCCTTGACAATGTTTTCACTATCCGTTTCCTGGCAACAGATCTATAAAACAGGAATTATAAAATCACACACTCCCGATACAGCCGTATACAGCAAACATAAAGTTTGCAAATCACACGTTAACTTTTCACAGGCCGACTTCAAATTATTCTTCAACTACGAACTTCCCGTGGCCATCTCCTACCGACAACTGAACTCTGGTCCAATTCTCTCAACTCAATTAGCTACAAACGGACTCGCTTTCTATAGCCTCCACACGGACCACATAGAAAACCATTCGCACTCTTGTACCGTATTGTTGTACGTGTTTCTCAACGAGTTGTTTACCAAGAATCCCTTTTCGCGGGAAACTGCTTATCGAGCCGTTGTCCAACATATTAAATCCATTTTACAATATTTATTACCTCTTTAACAGGAACCGGGATAGGGCTAGGTACAGCGACCGCCTATGGGCTGGACGGTCGAAGGGTCCAGACCGGCTCTGAGGCCCACCTAACCTCCTATCCAATGGGTACCGGGGGCTGACGACTCACCTCCAACTAGTGCCGAGGTCAAGAATACATGAATTTATACATCCATTCCATACGTCATCATGGCGCAGTGCCTAATTAGTTAAGCACAGGGACAATTTTACCTTTTTAATAATTTAACCTTGGGTCGACTCAGCCTCTAAGAGAAATGAGTACCAGGAATATTCTTAGGGGTAAAGAGCGGCCGGCGCGTAAGGCTGACAGCCTAATCGCCGTCTATGAGCCGATTGTCTAGAGAAAATGTAGGAGCCTCAACGTCTCACAACCCTATGGGCCTGCACGGCCTGTTACAGGGATAATTTTAAGTTTTTTATTGTACTCACCAAAGGGAACGGGTTGAACACTCAGACGGATGAACAAGAGAGATACTAACCTGCAAAGAAACAAAGAAAGTAAGTTGTTGCAACGAGCCGAATATATCTGTATATATGACTATTCCTCCGGGATTTCGAAGCGTTAACTGACCACCCACCTCCACGGACTGCAGACTTTTAGGAGGCGTGGTGCTTTAACCCCACGCCTCCTTCAAGACTTCATAGCGTAGTCTTACACAGAGAGACAACAGCCCTTTACCTACCCAGTTGCTTCATCTAAGTTACGATATTTGAGTGCCGTAACACAAAACAAGAAGAGTACCATAGCCCAGTCAATATAATTACTAGTTTACATGTAGATTCTCTGCGTTCGATTCCCGGAGATGGCGGGGTTTCTCTATTCATCTCCATGCCCAAACAGAGCTTGCGGTTCACTTAGCCTCCTATCCAGCAGGTATTAAGGGCCTTTTGCTCGGGGGTAAAGCTGCCGGGACGTGATGCTAACAACTTATCACTATAGCCGAAGATTACGAAGAATTGGAGCCGTACCTCCGCAAAATTTCTAATGCTCATAATTCGTTGCAGAGCCAATTACGTACCTTTTTAGCAAGAAATGAGTTTTTTTACACATAATTAAGTTTACCTTTTATGTATTTATTTACATACGCATATATGTGTATGTATGCGTAGAAACATTTGTTTAAGAAGAGACTGTGTAAGAATACGTAACTGTCCAAACAGATATCTCTTTGTCGAGCAGTGTGTGTTCGTGTGTTTGTGTGTTTGTCTATGTTTATGTGTATGTTTGTGTCTGTGTGCATATATGTGTGTTTGTGTGTATGTGTCTGTGTTGGGCTTGGGTGTGTGTTTTATATGTGTGTTCGTGTGATTGTGTTTGTGTGTATGTCTGTGTCTATGTTGAGTTTGTGTGTGTCTGTCTGTGTTTGTGTGTATGTTTGTGTCTGTGTGTGTTGTGTGTTTGTGTTTGTATGTATGTCTGTGTTGGGTTTGTGTGTATATGTGTGTTTGTGTGTGTGTATTTGTGTTTCTGTTTGGTTTGTGTGTGTTTTATGTGTGTTTCTGTGTTTGTGTGTGTGTGTGTGTGTGTGTGTGTGTAGATTCGCATGTTACGGACAATTCACTTCAGCAACCTAGCCCTGCAGAACAGAGATGGATCTACGTCAATAACTCCAAAGCCTCTGTTATCTCATTCAATCCAAAGTGGCTTCTATCAGAGTGTAATTACTTCAAATCACCTCAACTTAATCTATTACATTTCAGGTAAATATTACCACTTAATATGTACGGCTTATAATAACTACCTCCTTTTTTCAGTTACAGTGGCATTTGGCCTCTCTCTCCTACAATAAAACTGTCATAGCGTATGTTACTATGCGGAAAGGCGAAGATGTATTGGAACGAACCTGAAGGCACTAGGTAACCTTGTTTGTACATGATATTACCAGCTTCTTCTCGCCCCTTCCGTGGTAAAAGTGACGGCACGGCTGATGGTGAGAGCGCTACTGCACGGCACTCAACACAGGGTCGATTTATCTCGATACGGTTTCTAAGCTGTTACCGGCAAAGGCATATGGGAGGGTGGAGGTATAGCTCCAGCAAACCTGATCTCGAGACTAGATGTAGGTGAATGGTCAGCTTTATCCCCAGGGAAGATATCCATCTTATAGGACAACCAGTGAACGAGAGAAAAAACTCTTGCCCTTACCGGGAATAAAACCCCGATTTCCCGGCAATACAGCCCACACACTATCGTTATATACGTACCGACTGAGCTACCCCGGCTTCTGATTTGGGGTCGGGAGTTAATATAATATGGATGCATCGCGGTTTCAGAGATGATGCGCGATTTATGTGGGGTTTGTCTGGTGGCCCCAATAACGTGTCAGCAAAACTGTAGTGTGTAGGGTTTCGAAGAAACGTTGTCAACCCATTCACTGACACATTTCTATTTTATTTATGGTTTACTCACCGATGCTCTCAATAATTCAGGCTATATAGCGCTGAATGACATGATCTAATGTACAATGAAATATTTGAACTCAAGAGAAATGACATGTTTGCAGGCTGCACAGTGAGAAGCTTCATAACTCATGAACACGTGAACAAGGACGCAATATGCAGGGCACATAATAAGAACGGAGAAGAAGAGGAAGACATATAGGGTTTTGGTTCGATAACCAGAAGCAAAGAGACCACTAGAAGACCAAGACGTAGGTGGGAAGATTTCTAATTTTTTTTTAATTCGCTTAGTGGGGGGTGGAGTCCAGCTGGGTCCACTTGGCACGGCGGCCACTGACTGGCCTATTGTACCTGCCCTGGGTGATTATGATGATGGAGAATTTGATGGAAGGAAATTGGCAGGGGAAACCGAAGTACTAGGAGAAAACCCGCCCCAGCGCCACTTTGTCCACCACAAATCCCACTTGACCAGACCCGGGATCGAACTCGGGCCGCCGCGGGGGGAAGCCAGCGACTGACCGCTTTAGCTATGGCGCGACCTTAGGTGGGGGGTTAATATTACAACGAATTTTAGAGATGTAGGATGGTTTGGTAGGGACTGGATTCATTTGGTTCAGGATAGGGGTCAGTGATGCGCTGTAGTGAACACGGTAATGAACGAAATGTGCAATCTTCTGGGATATAGCGCAGTGTAGTACGTATGTGAGTCGACGTTTCGGATGAATGTTTCACCTCCATCTTCAGGGTCGAAAATTAGCCGAGCAAGAAACCAGCGAGAGCGAAACCGTGCGATTAGGGCGAACTGTTCTCTGAATATTCGATTTAGATCCAACACAAAGCCCGTTCAAGCTTCTTGAAAACAGAACATCAATTTCAGCGGAAAAGCACTTACTTCTTGCTCGTTGCCTGCTTGACTTACACTTCTACCCTGATGACGGAGGCAGTACTCTCATCATAAACGACGGCGAACTTGTACAAAAATACATGACGTCACTTCCCAGAAGATAGTAATTCTACAGCTATGAAATATTTCTAAAACAAGGCACGTTTCAAGCACTTAGCAACAACAGTAAAATTTATTCCTGTAACAGGCCGTGAAGGCCCATAGGGTTGTGAGACGTCGAGGCGCCCACATTTTCTAGACACCGGCTCACATATGGCGGTGTGGCTGTCAGCCTTATGCGCCGGCCCCCCTTTACCTCGAGGAAGAATCCTGGTACTCATTTGTTAGAGGCTGAGTAGATCCCAGGGCTATAGTGCGGCTAGAATCGACCCCGCGACCTTCCGGCTTGTAGCATAGTGCCTCAACCAACTATGATACCGGGTGCCCCCTAGCGACAGCAATAACAAATTGAAACAATGATATTTTCATGTTCTACAACAGAATAATTTCCAGGAAAATTCTAGACCAGCTTAGTAACTATCAACTTGTCAAGCAAGGGTCTGCTGTGTATAGTAAGCAACTGAACTGGAGAGTGAAGAATACATTCTCTTGAGCAATAATTTGTGCACCCTGTAGGAACGGTCTGGTTGGAAGTCGTAAGGTGCCGCTTCCAGGTGACATGAATACAGAACTTGCTTGAGGATCGGGGCATCTCAAGAGGACGTTCAGCCCAGACAGGAGAATAAAGCTGATCTCTCGAAAGCAAAGTTACTATCGGACAAAGCACCTCGTCAAAATGGCGTACGGCGGGGAGCTTAGAGATCATTGGCACGTACTTGCAGGCCGCGACATCGGATCACTGTTACCTAGGTCGCAGTGCTCATTATGGTGGTGAAGCGTGTCTTTAAAGCAGGACTTGCCCACTCAAGTCGAAACACGTATCTAAATTTCAGCAAGTGAACAACTACATTTACATCTAACTAATTAAATTTTGGTTAGCATACTTAGTTGAAGCATCATGCTACAAGCCGGAAGGTCGCAGGTTCAAGTCCCGATGAGGTTTTTTTCAATTGACGTAATCCTTCCAGCCCATTATGGCCCTGGGGTCGATTAAGTCTCTAACACAAATGAGTACTAGGAATATTCTTAGGTGTAAAGGGCAGACGTCGCTTAAGACTGGCAACCTCACCGCCATCTGTAAGCCGATTGTCTAGAAAATGTGGGAGCCTCGACGTTTCACAACCCTATAGGCCTTCACGACGTGTTAAATGGATAGCTTTATCTTTCAGTAGTTTTTATAGTTTCTTGGGGTGGGGTAGACTGAGTTCACTTGGTATGTTGGCCACTAACTGGCCTATTATATCAGCCCCGGACGATAGATTTTGAGGATTCAGCAGTCAGTGGAATGAGAATTGGTAGGGAAAACCGAAGTACTCGGAGAAAACGTGCCCCTGTGCCACTTTGTCCACCACAAATCCCACATGAACTGATCTGGGCTCGAACACAGGCAGCTGCGTCGAGAAGCTGGCGACTAACCGCCTGAGCTATGCCACAGTCATAAATAAATAACTCCTTTGATTACATTTCTTCTTGATAAGCTAATAGTTCCTCAGCTAGTCAAAAGATTTCCCCCCCCCCCTCAAATTATGGAAATTTAACTTACTTTACGCTAATCGCAAGAGCACGGAACTAACCCGTGTCCAAACCACACGAATCCAGTCCCCAGTCTATCACCTTGCTTTTTAAGATTAATTTTAATATTATCGTCCCATCTACGTCTATGTTTTCCAAGTGGTCTCCTTCCTTAAGTTTTCTATTAAACCTTTGCATGGAATTCTGTTCTCTCCCATTCCTGTTGCCTGTCTTGGCCATCATGTCCTCTCTTACTTTACCCCGTGGAAAGAGCCCTCGGTACCTGTAGGATAGAAGTTTGGGCTGGCCCCAGAATTGGTCTGAACGACGCGGATAGGAGGTAAATTATG
Source organism: Cryptotermes secundus (assembly GCF_002891405.2). NCBI lineage: Eukaryota > Metazoa > Arthropoda > Insecta > Blattodea > Kalotermitidae > Cryptotermes > Cryptotermes secundus. The sequence continues at coordinate 602,868 of NW_019720169.1, forward strand.
CCTCTACCGGGACTCGAACTCTGAACCCTTAGCCGTCTAGCCCGTAGCCAGTCGCTATACCGACTTTGCTTCCCCGGTTCATCCCATAACAAAAAAAAATCCGTGGTTTTAGTCCGCAAGCGAACTATACCGACCGAGAGACTGCCGTTTGTCGGCAAAGTTAGTGCCAAATTTAGTGGATAGAGGGTGTCGCATAGTCAGCGGAACGGATCCCCACGGCCGTTCATTTCTGTTTTCTAGACCGGAGCCGCTATTTCCTTGAAATAGCTATTCAATTATCCTCACGAGGCTGAATGGACCCCGTTCCAGACCCACTACTTCTCAGAGAATCTGGTAGCGCCGGGAATTGTACTCGGACCTCTGGATCTGTATCCAGGAACTGTGAGAACTAGACCACAGAGGCGGTCCTCATCCCATGAACTGTTTACAGTAATGTTTTCCCACTCTTGACACAGCTTCCAGTTACAGAGTTCCGAGTAAATATGCCAAAACAGATAACGAGGGAAGTTAGAGCCGCATTCGTGGGTACCTGGTAATGAGGAACTGTTCCAGCAATGACATGGGGCACTGAAGTACGAAACGCCCCTAGTAGTGCCAGGAAACAGAAAGAGAGCTTACAATTTGCATAAACAGTGGAACGATGCTTGTAACAGCGGCGCTGACACGACAAGCGCATAGTGAGCCTTACAGACGTCTGTTGTGTTCAACAGCAGAACAAATACAGAGTTTAAGAACACAAAATTATCATCACTTCCATTTAAAATGAAATGTATTATGACCCCGTGTGGAAGCAATATGTTCCTCCGAAACCTTCGTACCTTCCCACTAGACTATAAAATCTTAACCGCTATATAACTGCAAGCTTCTAAATATCATTTCTGCTTATTTGTTGTTTGTTTAACGACGCTGTTAGTAAATCAGGCTATAGGTTTTGAGTGATTGGATGATGGTGAGTAATGAATTGAAAAAATGTGGAAGGAAACATAATTTTATTCATAAAAACCAGTTCATCGTATTAAGACTGTAATATTTTGGAATGTGACGCCGTCTGGTTGCCAACATTTTGGAATAACAGTGTCTCTTTCTTCAGAGTAACATTTCTATACCGAGAGAGAATGGAAGGAGATAAAGGCATGAAAAAGGATAAAGGGAAGGGAAAAAGACGGTGAGGGATGAAAACACGAAAGAGATTATGATCTCCGAAAGACTACACCTGCGTATGCGCTAAAGAACTACGGCCAGAAGACGGAATATCTTAAGGCTCTTAACAACTAACTAATTCCCAGAGATGAGTTTTTCTTGAACGACCAGTAGTTGTTCACCCACTAGAGAAATGCCCAGAATTGTATGGAGATCACGGGTTCATTACAGTATTCACAACAGCCCCCTACCGATCCTATCCTGAGACACATCCACACATCCGGTCCACATCCGAGTACGAGAATTCTGCATAACATCTCATGTTTATTCACCTTTAACTCATTTTAATGACATATATATTGTAGCGTGTAGACCCGTCACTATGCAACGACTTCGAAACAACATTCGCTGCTAGGCAACAGATTCTTAATAAGCAAGTATACGCAGCCGTCACTGAGTAACGCCTTCGCAAACACACGTGTCCCACGGAAACGATTGGAGTACAACAATGAATGGTGTTTTCTACACGGTTCGTGCCGAGATGTTAATTGGAGCAATAGCTGAGAAGGAGTTGTAGAGGAGTCTGTAAAGAGAAGACTTAGTCAGTGCAGTTGAAGAATTATCACTGTTAGAAACCGTTAACAGGTAACGACTGGTTAAGACACAGCAGGGTGAAAAGATTTAGCGTGTGCTGTAGTGATATGTGAAGTGTGTGAATTAGCAACAGCGCTCCAGTTTCTTGTATTAAGTGATCAATAAATCCACGGCCAAATCCAAACCCCTTCTATAGTCACTCACACACGTGACAATATAAAGACAGGATTCACACCACATCATATAGCAATATATCGCTATCAGGAAATTGAGTGCATTTCAGTTACAGCCGTTCAAACCGGAAGAAGTGCGATATAGCGTTTAGAACCAATGTAAAGCGATATACTATGACGCGGGTCGTAAGCAACTTGTTTGTTCTCACTCAGACTTTCATGGTCTCCGGACCATCGGTGGTCGGTGGAAAAAAAATCAAATCCCCCCTCCCCTACATATTCAACGTCAACGATATTCTATTTATTCACAAATATGTATGTAATTTACATTGAAAAATACATATAATTTTAATTTTAAAAGTATGGAGGCTGTAACTATCAATTAAATTTCACTCCCATTTCGTCAATCAGTCGGTAAGTCTTGGTGTCGAGCTCATGACCAGGTATTTATCACTGTTTGACAGTTACGGACTTTTGTGGGGCGCCCTCTCTAACGAGAGGACGTGTCTGTCGTTTGTATATGCTGCTGGCCCTTGCCAGAGCAGTCTTTCTCGGGTTCGAGCCCCGTTGGGACTAGCGACCATATTTTACTCTCTCAGATTTGAGACTTCCCTTTTCGTCGCCTCCTACGACTCAAACGACTTTTTTTTGTCCCTTTATAAACCCCTCAAAACGGACCACGCAGAAAACACAGTCTCTCTGTCGTTGACAAAGTTTGTTCACTGATCCGCTGCCTAGCAATGGACGTCATATTGTTGCGCACGTACGCTTCCGCGGGAGGGTGTTTACCGAGTCGTTGCCTAGAAATGAGTCTATACGTCATATTAATGTGAAACAAGCGCTACCAGAAGCGTTTAACTTTTTTTTCCCAATTTCGCATTCCAGCATTTTCCGCAACGTGTCATACGCAACGGCCATCTCATGGACTTGCTTCACGTGACCATACAGGCGATACGATATCGCACGATGCTTTGGCGTAAATCCTACTTAAGATGTTTCAGCCGGCTCCTTCAGATCCGCCACTGATTAAGGAGCAAGGAGTCTGCTTAAAGTTCAGAGAAGACACGCGCAGAATGTGTGAGAGTGTCATCTCTGCTACATCCTCTCTACGTCAAGAATTATAATAAGCCAAGAGATGCTAGGTTTAACTCAGAAATGGCTGTGTTAGTGGCCAGATGGTGCTAACCCGCGTTTATAACGTGGATCAAGAAATTTGAATAGGGGATAGGACAGTGTTGAATGAGAATTTAGTGACGTAGAATTATTATTGTGTCACGTGATACGTGAGTAACGCAGCGGTAATGTCCCGAACTTGTATTCGAGAGGTAATGCGTTCGATTTTAGACCGAGAAATCGGATATATGAGGTTCTTTTTTATCGTCGTTTTCATTAGTCCCTTCGGGAAAATTCCGTGATAATACCTTGATTAAGTCACTACCTCTTCCTTCCAAATCCTTTCCTCTTCATATTCATCAGTCACTTTACCATTCGAAATTATATGTTATACATATTAACAGTGTTGCTAAAATAAACTACAAAGAAAGGGTAATGTATACAGAAGAAACACAGACATCCATGCCTAAAGTGGGATTCGAACCCATTATCCTAATGTTTGAGCGGGCGAAGACATTTCGTGCTTTAAACTGCGAGGGCCTGTAGACACCTGCTCACGCTGGTTAATCGCACGCGGATTTCTTATACCCTTATGATGGAGGCGATATGTTGTTGTTATTATTATTATTATTATTATTATTATTATTATTATTGGAGGGGGTGGGTTTCCCCATGCACCGCGACCAGTTGTTGGATCTATTGTACGTCCCCTTTTGATATTCTACCAGTCTCCATACCCTACCGGTACTGGTTCGTGCTATCAGCCCCGTTGAGCCAACGAGGTCGGCCTTCGGTACCTTGATACTTCCCCCATCTACCAGAGGCATTTGAAACTACTTGGGCGGGAAATTGTTGCCTAATTTAGAGGCGTATGTTACTCCGAAACGTCTGTTAACAAAATATCTACACGGCGCCACATCCCAGAAGACGACATTCTTCATAGTCATGGCCGTGAAAACCTCCAATCTTACAATATTAGATTTTACACAAATTCTTATTTTAATATAATTTCAAGTGGAAGCGATTCAGACTGATATACGTGTATTAGCATCTGTGTAACCTTCTCTATAGGTTTCGTGGCCCACTGTTAGTATTCCTCGAATTTCCCAACCTAGAGGGATATTTCTGCCCGCCCGTCCCATGTAGTAGATTCATCTCTACTTTACAGCCTGCGAAACAATGGAAACAATTAAGAAAATCCAGCTGGGACTCGGAAGAGGTGGGAACCTAGGCCCTTGTACCAGATTAGCGGTTCAGAACTCCACCTTCACCATATTTCACTTAATCTTTGTTCAGCTTCTTCCTGCCCGATCCCTGACTTGCTAAGAATAAGACCGCGTAACTTGTGAGGCTGGGAGTATGAGGTTATCAGCATAACTCAGTGAACCACAGGTCACGGAGAGTCAAACGAGGCGTGGCTTCTTGTGTTTGCAAAACAAGTTTATTCATGAGGCACGCTATCTTCTGGGGTATGGCGCCGTGTAGTCAGTTGAGAGTCAACAGACGTTCCGGAGCAACATGTCACCTCCATCTTCAAGGTCAGACAATAACACGCACCGAGTCGCTCTGCTTGTCATTTTCTTTCACGCTGGTTTCTTTCTAGACTTAATCTTCGACCTGAAGATGGAGGCAATATTTTACTCCGAAACGTAGTTTGACTTTAAACGGACTACACGGCGTTATACTCCAGAAGACGATAATCTTCATAACCACCGGTGTGAGAACCTCAAATCCTACAAGTTTATTCGTACTTGGATTTATGTTCTAACACCGGTGGTTATGATCAATACAATCTTCTGGGTTCTGACGACATGTGGTTCGGTAAGAGCCCATTGACGTTTCGGAGTAACATATCGTCTTCATCTTTAGTGTCTAAGAGAATAAGGAAGCAAGACTCGGGCTCCATTTGACGACAGTGACTGAGGTTTGCTCTTTGCAAGGGACCCAACAGAGTAGGTGTCTTCCTCCCCTTACCTGAAGACGGAAACAGATCTGGTCTCCGAAACTCTGTGTTTTCTACTTTCTAGAATACCGGACAATGGACGAAGTCCAAAAACACAGAAATTCTGAAAGTGTCTGTACTTTTCCCATGTTCATATTTTTAACTGCCTATTTTTATACAAGTATGTACAAGAAAATTACTGATTTCATGTTACGAAATTTCACTTGAAATTTTATAGATATTCCAGGTCAGTGCTTCAAACATTCACTTCACTTCATCCAATCACTTAAGAAAACATGTGAAGTGTAAATTCCAAATTTCTTATTAAATATTCATCTAGCTGGGAAAGTTTGTTCATGTAATAGATGTATACATCATCCATGCAAAATGTGTATTCTACACAGGTACATATTACAACTTTATTAAGGGTCGAATGGTCTCCTGTCTTTCCGAGAGTAGCGCTACTGCTGGACAGATTCTGGTAAATTTGTTAAACATTGAAAATTTTCAATAAAATTAACTAGACCTTTTGGTTCCATTAAAAGGCAGGGAAGTTGTCGGTAAACAGAACAACTATTAGCTTCTCAGGAATGGCTGAGCTCCATGTAGTTAGATATTTCAGCGTAACAAATAGGTGGAGAAATTTATGAGAAAAAAAGTGGTTTAAAAATTAAATACATATCAATTATCAGCACTCACTTATACAGAGTGATTCTAAATTAGTGTCGGGGTTTTCGTGGCCTATAATCTTCAAATCCGAAATAGCAAAATAAAACTGCTTATAGACTAAGAAAGCTTAAATCCAAAAGGTTCAATACTGGCCATATTTTATTTTATCGTTTCAGGTTTGAAAATTATAGGTCACGGAAACTCCGACAATAATTTAGAATCACATTGTATTTTTACCCTTATACAGGTACACCAAAATACATACAAGAACTGCGTTACTGCTTATTAATTGGGAGTGACTGCCTTAAAATCTTATTAAATTTCTATAAGATGCGCATTAAAACGTAAACAGAGTCGGTCCCATTATTTTCTCAAACCCTGTTTCACTAAACAAATATAGAAGGAACCCAAGCTGCCCAGGGTCACTCTTACTATGCCATAAAGACGTATGGTGGAATGGAGGTATAGCTTCATTCTAGGCCTTGGCATTAGGTAGAGGTCAATGGTCAGCTTGACTATCCGGCCGCTTTACCCCAGTGAAAATCATCTCTGGTACTCACTGGCTAGGAGGTTGGGTGTGCCTCAGAGCTAGTCTAAACTTTGTGGAGAAGAGTAAACGTTGCCCCCCTAGGGATTCGAATCTCGGTCGTCCGGCCCGTAGCCCGTCGCTATACTGTATGCCACGCACTACTTAAGGGTGTAGAATATATATCTGGGAATAAAATACATGCAAACACAAAGGTATTTAAAAATTACTTGTTGCATTTCTGATATATTTTATGACCATGCATGTAAAAGGGGGCACGCGGTAGCGTAGTTGGTTGAGGCACTATGCTACAAGCCGGAAGGTCGCGGGATCGAATCCAGAAGAAGTGGATTTTTTCAATTTACATAATCCTTCCAGCCGCACTGTGGCCCTGGGGTTGACTCAGTCTCTAACAGAAATGAGTACCAGGAATATTCCTGAGGGTAAAGGGCGGCCGGTGCGTAGGGCTGACAACCTTAGCGCCATCTGTGAACCGACTGTCTAGAAAATGTGGGAACCTCAACGTCTCACAACTCTATGGGCCTCCACAGCCTGTTACAGGGATACCTTTACTTCTTTTTTCAATTCAAACACAATAGAGAAGAAAACGAAAGAAAGAGCAGGGATGAAAGGAAGATAGAAAAGAAAAATCAATACATATAATGGAATTGACAAAGTAAGAACAATAGAAGAGTATTAAGGCGTCATGTGACGAAGAAAATCCCGACACATGACGCTGCCTCGTCTACCCCTTGAGGCACTTCAATCCGATGATGGCCGTATAAGCAGTCTGTGCGCAACGGAGTTGAAAAACGTCGTCGTATTAGGACGCCGCTTCCAATTATCTCGTAAAGACAGTCTCCTCCACCACTTACCGAGCCGCGGGCTATCAGAGGAAATGGAGCTGAAATATGGGCACCAGTTCCAGTAGCGGACATATCGACTCGCCTATCGACTGGCGCCTAAGGAAGCCAGATGCTGTCATTACTAACGGAGCAACATACAAGATTAGCTCTGAATTCACAGACAATACGGTCGTCCATTTACGACCATTTCAATAAATGTAAGTTTCGATATCTCGCTTAATAATCGAGAGTAGTTATTTGTCTACAGTCGATAATAACTCTATCTATCTATCTAGAGAAGAGAGGTAATGGCTTAAACTGACTTGTCCAATTGTACTTGTGCAACAGTTCATGGATGTATAAATAAATTCTGAATTATCTATCTATCTGTCTGTCTATCTATCTATCTATCTAGCTGTCTATGTTTCTGTCTGTCTGTCTATCTATTCCTGTTGCTACAATCACTTCGAACATAGGACATCCGTGACACGCTTCGCTTCACTTCAGTCTCTTAACCTTAGACACTCGGTCGAACTCCTTGGACGGGGGATCAGCCCGACGTAAGGCCGCTACCTACATGGAACAACACAAACGCTGAATAAATGCAAACATGCATTCATGTCATGAGTGGGATTCGAATTCATGATCCCAGCGTTCGAGCGAGCAAAGACATTTCGTGCCTTAGACCGTGGGGCCACTCTGATCGGGCGCTGTATGATTAGCAAACCCCCCCCCCCTTTTTCCCAGTCGGATAGGCCTATCCCTGCAGATCCTTAAATTTCAGAATACTGCAGCTTGTTCAAAATAATTGATGAAATGGGGAAGCTGGCATGAGGGGTGCATGCAGAATGTTATTCATACCGCCCGAAAGAGAGGAGAGCCCCTGGGATAGCTAGGGTTATGTCAAAACGAATCTTAAGTGGGGGGGGGAAATGTGGCCTGGTAACAGCTGGCTCAGGATAAGGTCCACTGGCGGGCTCTTGAGGACACGGCAATAAACCTTCGGGTTCCATAAAATGAAGGAAATATTTTGACCAGTTCATATTGTGGTCTTCTCGGCCATGACACCATATAGGCTGATATTTGGTCACAGATGTTTCGGAATAACCTACCGCCTACAGCTTCATGGAATAAGTAGGTCAAGTTGGGAAAGTGAGAGATTATAGTCCTAAAAGAGAGGTAAGGGGGGTAGTAGTTCAGGTGGATGGCCGATAAAAGGGATCCCTGGCTATTAATTTTATCTCACCTTCGTAATCTGTTATTTTTCCTACCTCGTTCAGGTTTATCCTGAAGATGGAAGTTATATGTTCCTACGAAATGTTTGAAATCACCCAGTAGACTATACGGTGTCATAACGCAGAAGACTTCATTATGAGTACCATAAGTCTCGTAGTCTCTGCTAACGGATTAATAGAATTCGACAAAATATATTTTCGAATTGTACGTTGTGTGTGTGTGTGTGTGTGTGTGTGTCAGAAAGGTAGACAGAGATAGAATACGTGCTTAAAGGCGAATAGGAATCTACGGATTTTTTTAATTCTTTCTCATGGGGTGAGACTGCATCTACTTGGTACTGCGGCCACTGTTTTGCTTGTTGTACAAGTCCCGGATGATGACGATGATGATTGTGGGGCAATCAGTGGAATGATAACTGGCAGGGGAAACCGAAGTCTTGGAGAAAACCTGTCCCAGTGCCATTTAGCCCACCATAAATACCATATTACATGACCCAGCCTCGAACCCGGGCCGCCGCGGTGGGAAGCCGGCGACTAACCGCCTGAGCTATGGCCCTAGAAACTATGGATAGTGGCCCTTGTATAGGATGTAGTTACAACAGTGCGTCGTGGGCAGATTTCTATCAAACCTTCAGCTCCCATAATCGCACTTGGAAGAATTTCCATTGAATTTCCCAACGCGACACCCTCTATCCGCTAAAGTTGGCACTAACTTCGCTGACAAGCGGCGGTCGCTCGGTCGGTATAGTTCGCTTGCGGACTGAAACCACGGAGTTAGTTTTTTGTTTCGCAACTTCACCGCAGTAGGTGCGGATTCCTGAGACGCACGATGTATGATACAGTAACCGTGTCGCAGAGAGGGATGTCACGCTGGAGAGACCTGCTACCGAGTGAAGACACTGGTTGGAGTGCTCATGACCTAACACGAAAACCGCTCCACGAGTTTACATACTGGGAAATGAGGGCTGGATAGATTAATACTGCACTTAGCTAAATCTGCTTCAACTCTACACGGCTAGGAGGGATGAGGCTTTCCATGTATTTCTGAATTGCATCTCAAATACCAGCATGCAAGAGGGGCGCATGTCACAAACACTTCTATACACAATTCTTATGGATATGTACAATTTTAAAATAACATAATTTACGCTATTGTAGCGGTAGCGTAGTTGGTTGAGGGACTATGCTACAAACCGGAAGGTCGATGGTTCGAGTCTCCATGAGGTGGATTTTTTTTCAATCCTTCCAGCCGCACTATGGCCCTAGGGTCGACTCGGACCCTACCAGAAATGAGAACCATGAATCTTCCTGGGGCGTAATGGGCAGCCGGCGCGTAAGGATGACTTCGCCGCCAGCTATGAGCCGATCATCTAGAGAAAATGTAGGAGCCTCGACGTCTCACAAGCCTATGGGCCTACACTGCCTCCTACACGATAGCTTTGTCTTTACTTTACCATTAAATAAAAAAAGTTAGTTGGTAAGCCACATAGCTAAGAGGCAAATATTAAGGGCCTTATGAAACGTGGGGGGTACACGCTAGCGTAGTTGGTTGAAGCTATATGCTATAAGCGCGAAGGTCGCGAGTTCGATTCCCGATGCGTTACCTGGATGTTTTTTAAAGTTTACCTAATCCTTGCAGCCACACTATGGCCCTGGGGTCGACTCAGCCTCTAACAGAAATGAGTACCAGGAATCTTCCTGGGGGGAAAGGGCGGCCAGCACGTAAGGCTGAAACCTCACCTCCATCTGTAAGTCTTGAAAATGTGGGAACCTCGATGTTTCACAACCCTATGGGCCTCCACGGCCTGCTACAGGGATAGCTTTACCCTTTTTCTTATTTAGAGAAGTTACAGTTGTCCTGAGACATGTTTTGAAAGGAGATGTGAGAAGGTTTACTGTTGCTGAGTCAACGACCCTTGTAAGAAGCAGTTGGTAGCCTTGTCATCAGTGCTGTGTGTGTATATATTGCGTACATAATCATCTAGAGCTTATCATTCAACTGTGTGACTGTTACGGTCGTTATAAATAACGTTTAATCTATGAAGCTGTCAGCTATATATTTTCTTCACATAAGAATTAACCCCTGGTGTGACACAACACAGAGTGGCGCTGTTGCCTATGCCACCATCCCTGATTTATTGCCGCATTTCTGTATCACAACGGCGATGCTGTTGCAGTTAAAAACATACAACTATTCCATAGGTCAGTGGTCCAGAAATCCACCAGTATTCCTATATAAAAAAAGGCTAACTCTTGCTAATCTATCGTAGTTCCGAAATGAAGCAAAAGGTAGCAACAATAAGCGATATGCAGGTTATGTTAGGAATGGGTACTGCATTGTCCACATTTGCCGAGAAACTTCACAGCGTGCCTTTAAAGAATATCACCCCTGGTGCTTGAAATTTCATAAACTTTAAAAATACAGCTATTTTTTTTTCAGTTCTTTTCATGTTACTAAGGTTAAGTCTTTTCGATGGCGTCTTGACTTATGGGCAAATAAATCTGCAATGGAGATGCTATTTAAGACCTCCTCTGTGGTCTAGTGGTCAGAGTTCCTGGCTACATATCCAGAGCTCCCGGGTTCGATTCCCGGTGCTAGATTTTCTGAGTAGTGGGTCTGGAACGGGATCCACTCAGCCTCGTGAGGATAATTGAGGAGATATTTAAAGGAAACAGCGGCTCCGGTCTAGAAAACCGACATTAACGGCCGTGGGGAGTCTTTGCGCTGACCACGCGACACCCTCTATCCGCTAAACTTGGCACTAACTTCGCCGACAAGAGACGGTCGCTCGGTCGATATAATTCGCTTGCGGACTACAGGCCACGGAGTCTGGCCTGCGGTATTTTCGAAATAACTAATTTCTATTCCCAGAGTAAAACATATTTACCCACATCTACGCGTACCACAGTAGTCGAGCGGTTTAAAGAACAATAAAATAACAGTGGGATTAATAGTTAGGAAGTGAAGGCCCTAACACGGAGTCTCGATAACAGGAGGAAGAAAATCCTGGCTGTGAACCTCGGACAAAAAGCATAGGCTCTTTCCAGTTGCAGTTTCTTTATATGCTTCTTTCTCAGGGCGAACTAAGCATATCAACTATACCGGTTCGTCTAAAGAGATATTCGAGGGGTGGGGGAAAATGGAGAGTGAGGGGGGAGAGAGAGTGATGTACAGACATGTCGTTGTGAGTGTATGGCTGCGATCACAAATTTATTTACTGATGAAACTCTAATAAACCACGTAGGCGCATACGTCAAACACGGTGTCACGCAGTGTTTAATGAGCATCAAGTGCTGGAAACGTGCAAAGATAAAATGCAGATCAGTCAGTGTAAAACCAGTGTTTACAGATCCTAAACCCAGGAAGAGTATTCAACGTGTTTCTGAACTCTGCCCCGTCAGCAATTCTGAGCACAGGGTTGTACTGTGAGGAGGCCAAGTGTTTCACGCCGATCGCTGTGACCGCGCGGTCTGAGGCGTGAACCGTCTCGTCCGCTCCAACACTGGGATCGTGGGTTCGAAACCCACTCGAGGCATTAATATCTGTGTGCGGTTATTCTGTGTTTGTGTAGGTAGCGGCCTTGCGGCGGGCTGTTCCCCCGTCCAAGGAGCACTAACGACTGTGTATAGGATAAAGAAACTGCAAAAGCGGCCAAGGTTTACAAGGGCTGTAGAGCCATAGGATTTGTATTGCCTTCACTCAGCCTTACTCATGCGTTACTGAAGAGCTTTTCCCAACACTAAGGATCTGAAATATTTCGAACAAGGAGTGTTGTTTTAAGTTAGTTGTTTAACGAGGTCGTTATAGTTCGCTTACGGACTAAAGACCATGGAGTTTGTTTGTTTAACGATGGTTTCAGTATCAAGACTACATAGCTTCGATGATAGGATAATAAATTAATGTGGAGGAGATGATAGGATGAGAATTGGCAGGGGAAACCGAAGTACTAAAAAAACCCGCCAGCGTATCACTTTGCTCACCACAAATTTCATGTGACCTGAGGCACCGCGGTTGGAAGCCAGCGACTAAACAGTTGAGTTACTGCATAGCCATAACACGGAAAGGCTTATCGCGGTAGTCCTCGTTTACTTTACTCAAATGTTGAGATATACAACGATCGGTTCCTTTAAAATCTCTGCCCACTTTACACTAATGACCATCTTAGAAACTCATTCAAAACTGCATATCTGGTAACCACCATGATAGCTTAACAAAACAAACTCCGTGACCTGCAATCCGCAAGCGAACTATACCTACCGAGCGACCGCCGCTTGTCGGTGAAGTTAGTGCAAACTTTAGGGGATAGAGGGTGTCGCATGGTCAGCGCAACGAAACCCCACCGCCGTTAATTTCGGTTTTCTAGACCGGAACCGCTGTTTCCTTGAAATATCTACTCACTTATCCTCACGAGGCTGAGTGGACCCCGTTCCAGACACACTACTTCTCAGAAAATCTGGTAGCGCCGGGAATCGAAACCGGGACCTCTGGATCTGTAGCCAGGAACTCTCACCGCTAGACCACAGAGGCGGTCAGATGACTTAACATTTGTCTCATTACGTCTTCATGGGCTTCCAAATACCTCTCATTCCCTAAGGTTCAAGATGCCTTCTCGTCATTTTCCTTATTGGAGGTATGCTAGATCAGTCGGTATAGCGACAGGCTACGTGCTCGACGAACGTACTTCAATTCCCCGCAAGGGAAAGATATTTTTCTGTTCTCCACAGCGTCCAGACCGGCTCTGGGGCCCACTCAGACTCCTATCCCATGGGTACTGGGCCCTCTTTCCTCAGGAGTAAAGCGACAGGGATCTGTAACTGACCACTTACCTCTACCTACTGCTGAGGTCAAGAATCCTGGAGCTATACTTCCACTCCCCCATGACTTTCCAAGGCATAGTGCTTAATTAATTAAGCGCAGGGCTAACTTTACACTTCTACCATGTTACATAACACATATTTAGTTTAAAAACATGGTGGATTAGGTGTGACCCATTTCTCTTTGGCCTATAAATGCACGAATTTACTCTCTTTCGAAATGATTAAAAGGACTGTAACACTTTATTTACTGATTCTGCAATAATAGCCGGAAGTCATCCAATCTATGCCACGGTACTGCCTGATGAATCAGCTGCGTTATGGGACGAAGCGATCTACAGTGACGAACCACAAAATAATTCACAGCGAAACAGTAAGGGCACTAGCAATGTTTTAACCTCTCAAAAAGATGCATCAGAAATAAGCACTTTCTCAGTTACATTGAAATTGCATGTAACACACTGAACCGGAAGCACAATAACGAGCGCTGTGCCTGCACAAAATTATTTTAAAAAAAGATGGCTAGGCTTTTCTTATTGCTAGTGGGGTGGGACTAAGTCCCTTGTACTGCGGCCACTTCTGGCCTATTGTACCAGCCCCAGATGATAGGTGAGGGTGATTGTGGAGCAATTGGTGGAATGAAGATTGGCAGGGGAAACCGAAGTACTCGGAGAAAACCTGCCCCAGCGCCACTTTTTCCACCACAAATCTCACTTGACCAGACCCGGGATCGAACCCTGGCCGCCGCGGTGGGAAGCCAGCGACTAACCGCTTGAGCTATGGCGCGGCCATGGATAGGCTGAGTCCTAACTCATTAATTAAGAAGATGGACAGTCCTAAATCCAAATATAATATGGATAAGAGGATAATCAGCGTTTTTTAGTTGTTTTCTCGTGAATAGACATGAATTTTGTTTTAATTATGAATACTGTAAGCTACAAGGTTTTTCCATTAGCGTTGCAATGGTACACACTGATAACCGACAGCTCCGCCGAAAAGTTTCGTGATGTTCTTCGCTTCAAGTTTACGCGTTTAAAACACGAAGCTTGTTGGTGGGGGTGGGGTTTGATTTATTGTCCTCAATTTCAAAAGGGTACAATTTAATTGCGAAACTCGTATAGTGTCATTTAAATGTGTTTCAGCCATTTGAAAAATGTTTGTTCATTGAAGTAGTTGTACTAGATTATACGGTGTCACATTTGAAATCCAACATAGTTCTTCAAAGTTTATGTCCGAGCACACTCCCTAAAATAACTCAGTAATTTATAGTGGAATATATCAAAAAACAAGAACAAAACTCTACCGAGCGACCGCCGCTTGTCGGCGAAGTTAGTGCCAACTTTAGCGGATAGAGGGTGTCGCGTGCTCAGCTCAACGGATTCCCACGGCCGTTAATGTCTAGACCGGAGTCACTATTTCCTTGAAATGGCTCCTCAGTTATCCTCACGAATCTGAGTGGACCCCGTTTCAGGCCCACTACTTCTCAGAAAATGTGGTAGCGCTGGGAATCGAACCCGGGACCTCTGGATCTGTAGCCAGGAACTCTGACCACTAGACCATAGAGACGGTCCGTACTCCCTACTTTGCACGATATGATATATATTCTGAGTTGAACAACAAAAGAAGAAATTTGTAGCTTAATATCTGTAAATTCCATGTAGTTGATGAAGAGTTTGATTTTTGGAAATTTGGTTACACAGAATTACAGGGCCCTATGTTTGGATCAATTCCAAGTTTGCCCCTAGCAACTGCAAATATTAAAATGAGAGTTTCAATAATTAAACGTACATTTTTTCGTACGTGTGAACTGAACTCGAATTGGAAGAGCCAGTTCGTGGTTTTTACTTTTCGGAAACAATGACATACAGCTCTGAGACAAGTAATTAATATACAATTAAATAGCACCCGATGCGGGATTCCCTGACTAATCCTGAAATTATCCTTTCTCGTTTTGATTTTGTCTCTAATTAATTAGAGGCCGGTCACGGCAGCCGAGCGGTCTAAGGCATGTACTGTCTTCGCCCGCTTGGAAACCGGGATCGTGGGTTCGAATCCCACTCAGGGCATGGATGTTTAGTTTGTGTGTGTGTGCGTTTTTCTGTGTTTGTGTACAGGTAGACGAGCTGATCACCCGCCTAAGGAGTCCTACCGAATGTGTAAGCTCTAGAAAAACCAAAGTGAACGGAGAAGTTCATGGAGGTAGGCCTAGGCCCACTGGGGCTGTAGTGCCAAGGGGAAAGAAAATAATTAGAGATATGTCGCTTATGCTGGAGGTTCTCCAATATGACGGCAGTTTCCGAAGCACCCCTCCACAATCCCTGTACAAACACAGAGGGGAAACCTGAGGCGGCATATACACTTCGAAATATTGAATTATTTGCGTCTGTCTCTTTCTGCTTATACTGAATGCATGCATAACGGACGTTCCTCTCAGTACAGGTTTTCTCCTTCTGTCATGATTTTACGTGTACGAACTGCAAGGGGCATTAAGTTTACTCCAAAACAGGGGAAGTCCCAAAGGATCCAAACCAAGGATGTGATTGAATCGGTTACGGATATTTTGCAGGAACTGTTTTCAAATAAAAAAAAACTCCGTGGCCTGAAGTCCACAAGCTAACTATACCACGCGAGCGACCGCAGCTTGTCGGTGAAGTTAGTGTCAACGTTTGCGGATAGAGGGTGTCGCGTGGTCAGCGCAACGGATCCCCACGGCCGTTAATCTCGGTTTTCTAGACCGTAGCCGCTATTTCCTTCAAATAGCTCCTCAATTATCCTCACGAGCCTGAGTAGACCCCGTTCTAGACACACTGCTTCTCAGAAAATCTGGTAGCGCCGGGAATCGAACCCGAGACCTCTGGATCTGTAGCCAGGAACTCTGACCACTTGAGCACAGAGATGGTCTTTCAAAGAACATATCCACAACAATTCAACATTTAAATCTTTATATACAGTGAGGCCCAAAAAATGTATACACATTTTAAAGAAGTTATAACTACGGACACAACCACAAAACCGAAACGAAATGTAATTTGTATAGTGTGATTCTCTCTCAAAAGATGGTGCTAGTTACATGGGTGCCAGAGCCACCTTATCGAAAAGCGGGGCATTCAAAGAAAATGGCGGGGGAATTGTGTATATACTTTTCTTGGGCCCCCTCATGTCATTTTGGGGGGTCTCTGTCTATATAATTGATTTGATATCTCATATTAAGGGAAGACCGTAAATTAAGGGTTATTCAGAGAAATATTTGTACCTGAGAAGGCTGAAGAGAACTGCGTAGTGAGAGGCTTCATATGTCGCAATTCAAGTTCTCACAGCGGTGGTTATGAAGAGATCTATCCTCTGGGATGTAACGCCGTTTAGCCAGCTTCGAGCTGGTATCTTGTTTGGCTTACCCTGAAGATGAAGGTGACATGTTCGTCCAAAACGTCACACGGCGTTATATCCCAGACGACAGAAATTTTCGAGAAGCTTCATAATACTTATTCTTTGCCAAATATTATCAGAATGATTACAACAAGAAGTATGGGATACACAGGGCGTGTAGCACACGTGGAATATATAAGAAATGCATACAAAATTTTGGCTAGTAAATCTGAGGGGAAGAGACGACTTTTAAAAGCCAGATGTAGATGGGAGGACAATATTAAAATGAATATTAAGCAAACAAGATGGAATAGTGAGGATTTGATTTATAAGACTCAGGATAAGGAAATGTTGGTGATTGCGTGTAATGAAGAGTCCCAACTAACCAACACATAAGAATTTACCCGTAGAATATACTTGTCCCTGAGAGAAACCTCTCATGGCCTTACGTGACGTAATTGAGTAAACTAACTCCTTGGAGCTGAGTCCTTATTGAGGATTCGCCAGTCGCTCAGATCCTCAAGAATTTTCTTTGATTTTATGGTATCCGGAAGTTATTTCCTGTGTTCAGTCCTTTACTGGTCCTTAGCCTGAAACAGATCAATCTAGTCCTATCTCTGTAAGATCCATTCTAGTATTACACTCCCACCTTTGTCTAGATCTTTCTAGTGGTCTCTTTCCCACCAATATCCTATATGCATTCCTCCTCTCCCCCATTCGTGCTACATGCCCTGTCCATCTCATCCTCCTTGACTTGATCATTCTAATTATACTTGGAGAAGAGTACAAGTTATGATGCTCCTCAGTATGCAGTTTTCTACAACCTCCGCGCACTCCATCCCGTCTCAGTCCGAATGTTCTCAGCGCCCTGTGAGGTAATGGAGTGCGTTACAAAATTATTAATCAACATAAATCATCAGACAATTTGTAAACTATGTGATCACTGTATGAATGAGAGAAGAGAAGAGAAATGTGGGTGATTTATGGTGCAGCCAGAAGAGAAAACCCCCCTCGACATGTTTACCATTTCCTCCCCTGGGTTGTCTGGTCGCAGGTTTCATGGTCCGACAACCCCCGACATCAGACCAAGCTGCTGCCACGATTTGCTATTTCCCAAGTTGAAACAGGAAGGAAAGGCGAGGGGAGAAACAAAATATTGCGTACTATTTTCTGTGTAGGAGGACCTCATGTCGGGAAGATGAGGTACTCTTTGGCAGGCCACAGTTTTAAAACCGCTGAGTTCCAAATATGCTTTTGCCATGCTCTTGGGTTATGGACGAAACCGTATTCGAGATCCTGGGAAAACTGCCCCTAAGTTTGTGACGTTGTTATGTAGGAAGGAAAGTTATTCACCTTTTACAAAGCCGATCGTAGTTCTGCCCAGAGTACGTTTCCTGACTTCAATAACTTCACATACAACTTTTAGATGTGAGGAGATTTTGCTTTTCAGCACTCTGACCATAGAGAGTGCTGGATGTTGTGTAAAAGGCAGCCAGCTGTCCTCGTCTATACTAACAAGAGTTTTCTGAGGAAAGAAAACGCGAATGAGGAAAGAAGAGAGAAGAAAAAAGAGAACAAGAAACCCGTAACTTGTTACCACTACATCACACATTAGTTTCACAGTTGGTGAATACTTTATTGCGACTTCATTATATTTATGTAGCTCTGTGGCTCAGATTGGAAGGAATTTATTTTTTTTCCGAGAATGATAATCTTCGTCTGTGATCGGAAAATCCTTTCAATATACGAGTTGGGAAATGTAGGAAAATCGGATAATCTTTAAGTATTATGGACATTTGAGAGCTAATAATTGAGACAAATGATTAATTCTTAAGCTAACTTCAGACAAAGCTTCAAAGAATAAACCTTCATTGCCAAAACTGTTGCGTCAGATAAACTATAAATTAATATTACGTATTTTTACATGGAGGAATAACTTTCATTCTATGGCACACGTAATTTCATAGTAATCGTGATAATTCCATGTCATTAGGGCGATTACAAGATTGGTTGATTTATGCCAGAAAATAAAAAACAGATAAAGCTATCCCTGTAACAGGCCATGGAAACCCATAGGGTTGTGAGACGTCGAGGCCCCACATTTTCTAGATAATCGGCTCACAGATGACTGTGAGGTTGTCAGCCTTACATGCCAAGCTATCACTGTAACAGGCCGTGGAGACCCATAGTGTTGTGAGACGTCAAGGCTCCCACATTTTCTAGACAATCGGCTTAGAGATGGCGGTGAGGTTGTCAGCCTTACGCGTCAAGCTACCCCTGTAACAGGCCGTGGAGACCCATAATGTTGTGAGACGTCGAGGCCCCACATTTTCTAGATAATCGGCTCACAGATGACTGTGGGGTTGTCAGCCTTGCGCGCCTAGCTCTCACTGTAACAGGCTGTGGAGGCCCATAGTGTTGTGAGACGTCAAGGCTCCTACATTTCTAGATCATCGGCTCACAGATGACTGTGGGGTTGTCAGCCTTGCGCGCCTAGCTCTCACTGTAACAGGCTGTGGAGGCCCATAGTGTTGTGAGTCGTCAAGGCTCCCACATTTCTAGATAATCGGCTCACAGATGGCGGTGAGGTTGTCAGCCTTACGCGCCGGGAACCCTTTATCCCTCGTTGTCCAGCTGGTCTTTGTTATGTATTCTCGGCACGGACCGCACAGAAAACTTCGCGTCCTCTATTGTTGCGTCAGTATGTGCGGTCGCGGAAACGTGTTTATCGCGCGGTAGCCCAATAAAGGCTGCATCTATTCATTCTATTATTGCTGCTTTCAGCCATCATGTCAAAATATTAACAAAAAATGTACTGTGAGCCGAAAAGAAAAATTCCAGTTGACTTACTTTATTACAGACCACAGCTCGTATCTTGGAAATGCTTATTAATATTGATGAGAAGCTCGCCAGATGGCAAACGGATCGCGGAAGAGTTAGTCTTCATACCGTAAACGCCAGTCCAAATTGCTGATATTGAACTGTAGTCCTCTTTGCATATAGGACCAGAACATAAGATCGCATGCTTTCGAATCCGTGTGAGGTTTTAATCAGAGAGACGCACGAACTTCAACTTTATTGGCATATTATAACGGAAAGTTTTAAAGAACAGATCCGTAGAAAGCTTTCTATCGATCAACTACGCCAGGTGTACAAGTAGGTCTGGATTTCTTACCCCACATTTTCTATTTTATAAACAAAGGAATGTTGCATGTATATGATATTTTTGTTAATTTCAGAGTTAATTATATTTTATTACATCCATTCATAAAAGTTGATTTAATCATCCACGCTCCTGATTAAACTGTCAGTCCCTTCGTTATAAAGTCCCTTTAATTAACTCCACGGAATAGAGTCCTTCAGAAAGCAATGATTGCTGATTAATAAATATCCAGCCTTTTTTGGGACGCGAAGGTACATTACCGTGTTCACAAGAGCCCTCCACCGGTCCCTATCCTGCGCCAGATTAATCCAGTCCGCATCCTCACGCTCTATTTATTTAAACCGTTAAAAGGTAGAGAGTTATCCTCTATAACAGGCTGTGGAGGCCCATAGGGTTGTGAGACAACAAGGCTCCCACTTTTTCTAGACAATCGGCCCACAGATGGCGGTGAGGTTGTCAGCCTTATGCGCCGGCCGCCCTTTACCCCTCAGGAAGATTCCTGGTACTCATTTCTGTTAGAGACTGAGCCGACTCCAGGGTCATAGTGCGGCTGGAAGGATTAGCTGAAATGATATTATCTAAGCTCAGATACTCTAAATTTCTTATCAAAATACGGCCAGTAATTTCTGAGTCATGTAAACAGACGAACGGACACGATCCCCTCTGCGTGGGTTCACGTCGCGAAATCTGTGCAAATAATGTATCTGCATAGTAAATTCTCCGCAAAATGTTCTAACAAGTATCCACTGCAATTTGATCCATAATGAGTGCTCCGAATCAGACAGTAAACCTTACTCTGTGTACATGGTAATTACCAGGGCCCGAATTTTGATGACCTGAAAATATTTAAAAAATGACCTATAAAATGACGGAAAAGATGACGTAAAATATGACCCAAAAATGTAATATGCAGGGCCCGGATTTTGATGACCTGAAAATATTTAAAAAATGCCCTATAAAATGACTGAAAAAATCCAGAAAAATGACCTAAAGGAGAAAAGAAAGAACACGTCGCTTCCATGTTATTCACATTTCAGAAAACATATGAAGAAAAACTCCCTAAAATGGCCAAAAATGACAAGAAATGTCCTTAAAAGTCCAAAAAAATTACCCTCAAAATGAAAAAATGACCTTAAACCTAAAAATGTTAAAAATGACAAAAAATTACCTATAAAATTTACATTTCTGTAACCAGCAGCTCATATCCTAGATTTATATATTTAAGAGCATCGCATAGGATACAAGGAAAAAAAGATGACATGTCATCAAAATCTGGGCCCTGGTGATTACAAATGATCTAAACGATTTTAAGCATTTATTGTGAAACAACTAATTTTAAGTTTAGCCTAACATCAACGTTTTAGAACGTTACGGAAGTTCAAGTTTGACGCTATACACCCATCAGGAGACGTGAGTTCTGTGACTACTTTGATGAAGGTGATGAAAAATGGACAGCGATGCCCTGATAGCGGTTTCGTGTACTATTTCGTGAAGAAGTGAAAAGTTGAAAAGTCTGAGGATTAGTTAGTTCTTCTGTTGTTAGAGCTTCACTAGAAATGTTGTCCGCGCTATGATTCGTTTCGTAACAAGGTTTCTGCAGACTCTGAAGACAGGAAACTGTTAGGGTGGTGGCAGAAGGTTCCTTACTCAGCAGCGGTCCAGCTCATAGAGCCCTCGAACATACGGGCGAAGCCACGTCCGGAATCTTAAATAAGGATGGGAAAATACTGGCTGTATGACCAGCGAGTTGCAACCACAAGCAGAGAGAGACCGGGCTCCAGTTCTGGCCACCAAACATGCATGGACTTTCTCGTTGTACGTGCTCCAAATTTCCGATTACCACATCACATAGAACGAGCAGGAAACAGGATGTGCCAGAAATGCCTTCGCTATACAAAAGAAACTTGATAAAAGAAGTCGAAGCACGTCTTTTTTTCGGGCGTGATTCTCTCATCACTTTATATTAAGTTGACTCTATTGGCACCAAGCTAGTTTAAGTCGAATTCTCTCAGTATGTGGAACATGTACCTTAGTGAAGTATTTTCTCAAACACAGAAGTGCTTCCCACATTTCTGTGGACACAAATGTCATTGGCTTGCAGGCATGATATGTTCCCTATATTAAAAAGTTTATATAAAAGTAAGGTAAATAGGTAAGCACGATAGACCATTGAGGTCGCGGTGCAAGGGCCGAGAAGGCCTACCCCTCATACATACATTCATTCAAGGTAAATAGGTAAAGGTATCCCTGTAACAGGCCGTGGAGGCCCATAGGGTTGTGAGACGTCGAGGCTCCCACATTTTCTAGACGATCGGCTAACAGATGGCGGTGATGTCAGCCCTATACGCCAAGCTATCCATGTAACAGACCGTGGAGGGCCATAGGGTTGTGAGACCTAGAGGATCCCACATTTTCTAGACAGTCGGCTCACAGAGAGCGGTGAGGTTGTCAGTCTTACGCTCCGGCCGCCCTTTACCCCCCAGGAAGATTCCTGGTACTCATTTCTGTTAGAGGTTGAGTCGACTCCAGGGGCCATAGTGCGGCTGCATGGATTGGGAAAATTGAAAAAAAAAATCACCTCATCGAGATTCGATTCCGCGACCTTCCGGCTTGTAGCATAGTGCCTCAACCAACTATACCTCCGCTCGCAGATGGAGGTGAGGTTGTCAGCCTTACGCGCTGGCCGCCCTTTACTACCAAGAAGATACCTAGTACTCATTTCTATTAAATGCTAAGCACCAGGTCAACTGAAAAATCCAGTGACCTCATCGGGAATCGAACCCGCGACCTTCCGCTTGTAGGATAGTGCCTCCACACTCTACACTACCTCGTGCACCTCTTAACTCTCTGTAGCTCGGAAAAAGGTCGAGATTTCGAAGCAACATATTTCCTCTCTCTTCAAAGTTGAAGAGAAAACACCTGAGTGAGACCCTGAAGATTAAGATATTTCTCCGAAATGTCGAGATTTTACCGAAATGCACGGCGTTACAACATAGATAACAGTATTGCTGTAGTTACCGCACATCCAACATCGTAATGGACCAAGGGATTACATATATGGCGAGGAATTTATTAACCAGCTGTACGACTATTAGCGTATGAAGGAATCTACACTGAAGTGTTTTATGACAAATTAAACAAGTTAGGTAATGTACGCATGGCGTAACAATTCTCGTGCATCTGCTCTGTTACTGTCTGTGGGGTCTTCTGTTCGTCTGATGTCTTACCGGGCCTAACGGCTGGTACGGATGAGCAGCAGCAGACTACGGAATAAAATCTCATCGAAACCGGTCCACTGGTTCTCGAGTCGTGAGGTGATACAGTGTCTCTGAAAATCGTAAAATACGCAAGGAGGAAGTGTATCTATAATTTCTGTTCGAAATTTTTTCGATTCGATAAATATTTAGCCACATACAGTGGAGAAACGCGCAGAAGGGCAAGTCGGTTATCTTTATGCAATTTTGACCGAAAAAAAAATAGTGTCGGACATTTTTTTGTAGCTCTCCAATATTACAGTTCACGATTATCTAGCGGTTAATGAGCGCTTACAATCAAATGGACGTATACGAGTATAAAGACACGATGAAGCTAATAGACGCATTTTAGCAACTTATCGTTTACAACACGCCAAAAACTCTGTTATGTTTTTAAATCCATTTTATGACGATTTAAACAGTGTCTTCCGTCACCAAATATGGGGGTCTGTTTATTATCCATTAATCAATTTGTAGTAAACAATCTGATAAAATGTTAGAATACTGCCAATATGAAAAAGGATTCAATATTAACATACGTTTGTTTTGTTTCCTTCATTAATTCCGAGTTATAATTTCCAGCAGACAGACAGATTTATAGGCCTCGAAACGACAATTCTGGGAAAGTTATTTTTAATTTAATTTTCTTTCCTGAAAAATCTAATTCTTTGTTATCGCACTAGCCTTATTCTGTTTTCAAATTAGTTTTCAATTCAACGAAGAAAGTCACTTTGTAGATTTACAGAGAAAGACAATCAAAGTTTCAATAACTAGCACACAGACTGTCTTGATTCGAAATTGAATTTTAGCATCAATTTTCTAGCAGCGTTTGGACTAAGATATAATGAACTTGTAGCGTTTTCCTTTCACTATTTTCTGATTCCTGGCAAAGGAAACGTCAACACACCGGAACTTATCACGGCGACTCTAAGCGAACATCCACGTGAAGATGTCGTATCCGCCGTTTCGGAGACTGTCTATGTTTCCATCACGAGATTTAAAATCACTCCTTTTCAGAAATTAACTCAACTTACGAGTATAAGGTAACAAAAATCAGTAGGCCCGAGCGGGTTGGCGCAGCGGTAGTAAACAAACAAAAGAAACCAGCGGCAAGCAGAGCCCTGCTTATTCCGCTTATTCTTCGACCCTGAATATGGAGGCTAAAATTTCCTCCGAAACTTCAGTTGACTTCCAACGAACAACATGGCGTTATATCTCAGAAGATAGAACTCTTCATAAAGGTAAAGTTGTCCCTGTGCCATGAATACGTGCAGGGGGAGCGGAGGCACAAATCCATCTGTGTCCACCTCTGCACTAGATGGAGGTGAGTGGTCAGTTTCACGTCCCTGCCTCATTACTCCCAAGGAAAGATTCCCAGGTACCCCTTGGATAGGGGGTTGGGTGGCCCCAGAGGCGGTCTGAACGCTATGATAAAGTAAAGCCGGGAAACTAACCTTGGCCGTCCAGGACTCAGCCCGTCGCTATAACGACGCCACACGAGCGCACGAAGTACGTCCGTTGCAAAGAACGTACTTTATGACGGACGTTGCTCAGGACACAGTTGCAGAATGCGGTGCGTAGTTTTTTGTCCGCAATGGAGCCAGAAGAAAGGGTAGCATTCATCTCTCTTGTTTATTTCTACAACGGACGTCACGACATTCGTTACAACGGACGCATTTTGTGCGCTCGTGTGGCCCCAGCCTAAGTTCGAGGGCCTATGTTTTCAAACAGCCTGTTCCGTACAGGCCCATAAGGAGTTTCATGTGCAGGCAGCCCTGGGCGTAGTTATAAGCAATTTCGGGGTGCATTGTATAAATGCAAATACCTCTACATAATCTGACAATAACAAATGGTGCGCTTGCAGTAAGCTCTTTTGTTCCTAAACTGCGAATACTTGCAGAGTTCATTGAGCTGTTTAGCAAACCAGCAGCCACCACGTCAACGATTATGAACCAGTCTCACTGTATCATTACAAACAGAGATAGCGAGGTGCAGCGTTTCGCAACCACAGGGCAGGATCCGTGGCGTTTGGCTTGCAGAATGAAGTCTGCCAGTCAAGATGCTTCCGGTGGTCTCCTCGGTCAAGATACCGTGTCGTATGGAAATAAAATACCAAAGTTTCGGAGGAACATGTTGCCTCCACATTCAGGATTAATATGAGCCAATTTGAGAAAGTGAAATACACGTCATAATGCAGAAGATTACAAAATGAATCCTGATTGGTTTATCTCAGTCTTTCCATGCAAGTGACTGGTAGCAAAAAACTAACTATCTATTGCATAAGCTCGAAAAAAGCGACTCCCTCAAAATTAAAAAAAAAAAAGAAGACTTGTTTTTCAAAATTGAATGTCATCTGGAATAACAATTAGAAATTCTCATGATCATCGCCTTTATACAAGTATTTACCATGTTTTAATGGCTCTTCCAACCCATTCAGAGCCCTGGCGTCTTATTCTGTTCCGTGATCATTTCTCACAGACAGTAAGACCCCGTCTACAATCACACACCCTAAATCGTGACATTAATTTTGTCACTCAACGCTACATAACATGTACAGTATGAATACGTTATTAAACAAAGTATAATAAATATATGTTGGATCTGGAGATCCCACAGCTGTGACCAGGCGGTAACGCCGTGTAGTCTGATAGAATATCAGTAACGTCATCTTCATGCATTGCTTGCCGTCTGCTTCTCACTGGTTTCTTGTTTGGCTCATTCTTCGACCCCGAAAATGAATACTTTCTTTTTAAATTCTGTGGTGGGGTGAGACTGAGTCCACTTGATACTGCGGCCACTTCTGGCCTACTGTACCAGCCCCAGATGATAGGTGAGGGTGATTGTGGAGCAATTGGTGGAATGAAGATTGGCAGGGGAAACCGAAATACTCGGAGATAACCTTCCCCAGTGCTACTTTGTCCACTATAAATGACACATGACTTGACCTGGACTCGAACCCGGGCCGCCGCGTTGGGAAGACGACCATTTTTTTTAATTCGCTTAGTGGGGGGTGGAGTCCAACTGGGTCTACACGTCACGGCGGCCACTGACTGGCCTATTGTAGCCTGCCCCGGGTGATATGATGATGAAGAATTTGGTGGAATGAAGATTGGCAGGGGAGAAAACCCGCCCCAGCGCCACTTTGTCCACCACAAATCCCACTTGACCAGACCCAGGATCGAACCTGGGCCGCCGCAGTGGGAAGCCAGCGACTAACCGCTTGAGCTATGTCATGGCTCTAAAGACATTTTACTCCGAAACGTCGATAAAATTATACCCTACTACATGGAATTACATCGCAGAGGGAATACATCACAGGTAAGCCATGCATTAGGGAGGATAACGGGTTGAGACATCAATAGCACGCGAGAAGACTGATGCGTCGACATTTTAGGCCACCTTTCAAAGAAAAGTAAAAACCCAAACTGGGACTCAGAAGAGAAGAAGACCGGTAATTTCATTATGTAGGCGCAAGCCAGTCTTGCGAGGTCTGCAGGAGGCTTGTTGACCTCGCTGGAAACAATGTAACAAGGAGGCTGGGGCGGGGTAGGTGGAAGAGACGGGAACAGGAGATGATGGAGCGCACCAATTAGTAATACAAACAAACCCCACCCACCCTCATTCTCCGTGCCACCCCGTTCCTGTGACTGCACAGCTGCCGTAGTCCCACCTGCTGCAGACGGGCGTAAGGAAGGGTAAACTGAAATCGCCCTCGTGGAAAACGAAATAACGACTGGACGTGTTACAGTGGGCGGGGGGCTTCGCCTTTGTGCAAGAAAATTACGTCTTTTCTGCCTGATATCAATCAACTGCCGCAGTTTATGACTTTCAACAGGAATTCATCCAGTGTTGTATCTAGAATATATTAGTCTCGTAGAAGGTTGCTTAACGCTTCGGAGGAACCTGTTGCCTGCGTCTTCAAGGTAAGATGGAGGAAACAGGTCCATTCCGAAGTATCCTACGTGTACCTCGGTTTCTCCTGGCAATTGACAACCCATAAACTGTTTCCACATTCATTAATCATCTTAATATGGACGCTATATAGTGTCAATACCGCCAACGTCAAGTAACAGACTTAAAAATTAAAAGCAAAAACTTTAAAATTACATTTTCTTATTCTGATTAACCATGTATGGTTTACTAGAAGGCACGTTTATAACGTCTAACAAGGGAACAGACACGGTGAGAGCAAGTAGGCCTATATTGCGTTCAAGAAACAAAACAAATCCGTGGTTTTAGTCGGCAAGCGAACTATACCGACCGAGCGACCGCCGCTTGTCAGTGAAGTCAGTGCCAACTTTTGCGGATAGAGAGTGTTGCGTGGTCAGCGCAAACGGATCCCCACACCCGGGGCGTTCAAGAAAGACAGGCGTAAATGTAAACGTTGTGTAAGGAACCCAGCGAAATCATTATAACTAACTCCACGGAGCAGAGTCTTCCTTGAGAAGCTAATAGTCGCTCATATACAAAGCAAATTCGACGTTTCTGTGAAACCAGATGAATTAAATTCATATCCTACCACCCTGATTCTTTAAGATCCATTTTATTATTATACTCCCGTCTACGAGTTAGTTTTCAAGACTTCCGTTCCCTTCAGGTTTTTCGACAAAAATTCTGAACGCATTTCAGGCCGTTCACATGCGTGCTAAATGCTCATCCATCCCTAATTTGATCTTTCTAATAATTAAGAATAGGCATGTGACGACGAGTGATGCGGTAGATCGTCAAGAATATTCCTATGCAATGTACTCCTGATTCTTCAATATTGTGGCTTCGAATCCCAGAAGGCTGATTTCTCCGCTTGAACTTGGAGGCATTAAGTTTCCCCGTAACGATCCATCTTACAATAAT
Source organism: Cryptotermes secundus (assembly GCF_002891405.2). Taxonomy (NCBI): domain Eukaryota; kingdom Metazoa; phylum Arthropoda; class Insecta; order Blattodea; family Kalotermitidae; genus Cryptotermes; species Cryptotermes secundus. The sequence continues at coordinate 630,554 of NW_019720169.1, forward strand.
AAGTCATATCCCGGGTCACATACTCACCACATTCGCCTTCGTAAAACCCTCACATCTCGGGTCCCAATGCTGTATCCTCATAAAAGGTAAAGCTACCCCTGTAGCTGGTCATGAAGGCCCATGGGGTTGTGAGCCGTCGAGGCTCTCACATTTTCTAGACATTCAGCTCACAGATGGCGGTGAGGTTGTCAGCCCTACGCGCCAGCAGCCCTTAGCTCCCAGGAAAATTCCTGGTACTCATTTCTGTTAGAGGCTGAGCCGACCCCAGGGCCATAGTGCGGCTGGAAGAATCCAATGACCTCATCGTGAATTGAACCCGCTACCATCCAGCTTGTAACACAGTGCTTCACCCAACTACGCTACCGCGTGTCCACACTGTACAACGACACTCTGCTGGGTTTGGCTACCCCTGTAACAGCTACAGAGCTCCTCAGCGTTTTTCCGATTGTAATGAAGATACAGAGTAAATAAAAAGGACCCCCATCTTGTATTTCCAGGTTGCGGAATCTGAGGGGGAAACACTCCCACACGTCTTCTGACTTCCATTTTGATTTATGAGATGATGATAAATGACATACGAGTTTTGTCCCTCTTTTTCTGACCTTGACTATCCTTCCAGCCGAAGTATTATGACAGCAGGCTTTCCTTCTCGTGTTGCCTAAAGACCAGTTCACAGCAACGCTTAACTCAAGTGTTTCTTCTGTTTACTGCCGAGCAACGTCACGGCCGTACATTAGCTTAACAATACTCACCTTTCTTTTGTGTCATTCCCTAAAGCCAAAAGCACGATCTTCAAACTCAGGTAGAAAAAAGGTAAAGTTAACCCTGTACTTAATCTCTCTGTCTTGAAGATATGTGGAGGGGTGCAAATATGGCTCCATCTGGACGACCAAGGGGTCGGAATTTGAGTCCTGGTGGTAGCAAGAATTTTCGTCCAGACCGGCTCTGGGGCCCAACTAGCCTCTTATCCAGTGGGTATCGGGTTTTTTTTTTCTCAGTGGTAAAACAGCCGAGGCTAGAAGCTGACCGTTCACCTCCAACTAGTGCCGAGGTCAATTGAGGTCAACAAAACGTGGGTCTACACAACCACTCCCCCATACGCCTTCAGGGCGTGGTGTTTAATTTAGTTAAACACAGAGATAAATGTATCCTTTTTTTTTTTACTTTTACTCTTGACCTATGCATTAGTTGGAGGTATATGGTCAGCCTCAGGCCCGTTCCTCTTTATCCCCGGCGAAAGACCTCGTGGTACCCGTTGTATAGGAGGCTGGATGGGCCCCAGGGTAGGTCTGGACTCTACAGAGAAGTGGAAAAATTTCTTGCCCCTGCCAGAAATCGAAATCTGTCATCCAGCCCGTAGCTTAGGCACTGCATTGACTGAGCTATTCTGGTTCCGTGACCGCAAAACTCAGTTCCGATAACAGGGAGGTTCTGAGGTTCTCACAGCAGTGCTCTACTTCTTAGACATGAAGATGGAGACGACATTTTCCTCCGAAACGTCAGTTGACTTTCAAGGGTCTACAAGGAGACAACTCTTTACAGTGTACCCAGATTATTTGGTTTGTAATTCCGAGCAGTTCAGTAGAAGTTGCCTGACTTTCACAGATTTGGTTTGTGTTCGGGACTGGAGAACAAGCCAAGGAAGAAGCCGACAAGAAACACGTGACAGGAAGGACGAACGGCGTACGAGAAACCAGGATCTGATACAGTCCAAAAGCGAACTCCGAAAGTCAATATCTGATCGTGTCTACCGAAAGCGTTTCAATTGGTTTCTCGCCTGCTTCTGGATAGTTTGTTGTTTGGCTTATACTTCGACTCTGAAAATGGAAGTTAATAGTCCTCCGAAATTTGTTTCGAGTTTTAGGGAACTACGAAGACCGCCTCTGTGGTCTAGTGGTCAGATTTCCTGGCTGCAGATCCAGAGATCCCGGGTTCGATTCCCGATGCTACCAGATTTTCTGAGAAGTAGTGAGTCTGGAACAGGTTCCACTCAGCCTCGTGAGGATAACTGAGGAGCTATTTCAAGGAAATAGCGGCTCCGGTCTAGAAAACCGAGATTAACGGCCGTGGGGATCCGTTGCACTGACCACGTGACACCCTCTATCCGCTAAAAGTTGGCACTAACTTCGCCGACAAGCGGCGGTCGCTCGGTCGGTATACTTCGCTTGCGGACTAAAACCACGGAGTTTGTTTTATACGGCATGACTGCCTAGAATATATAGCAACAGTCTTTACAGCAACCACGACGAGAACCTTACATCCAGCATACTCACATTATAAGGTCACTGGATTTTTCAACTGACCTAATCCTTCCAGCCGCAATATGGCCCTGGGGTCGACTCAGCCTCTAGCAGAAATGAGTACCAGGGATCTTCCTGGGGGTAAAGGGCGACCTGCGCGTAAGGCTGACAGCCTCACCGCCATCTGTGAGCCGAATGTCTAGATAATGTGGGGACCTCAACATCTCACAGCCCTATGGATCTCCACGGCCTGTCACAGGGAGAGCTTTCAAGAAGTGAATCCTACCACTTCGGAAGACGGATACTGCCCATTCAGAGGACTTCATTCCTATTTAACGACGCTGCCAGTGACTGAGGTTAGTTTTATACATCATCAAAAGATAGAATGATAGTGAATTACAATTCGGAAAGGAACAGCTGTGACCAAGGAATGGGCAGGAAATTCAGTAGAAACATTTCACATAAACTTTAAGTAAAATAAAGGTAGAACTGTCGGTCACGGTAGCCGAGCGGTCTAAGGCATGTACTGTCTTCGTTCTCTTGGAAACCGGGATCGTGGGTTCGAATCCCACTCAGGACATGGATGTTTAGTTTGTGTGTGTGCGTTTTTCTGTGTTTGTGCACAGGTAGAGGCCTTGCGATGAGCTGATCACCCGCCCAAGGAGTCCTACCGCATGTGTAAGATCAAGAAAAAACGAAGTGAACGGAGAAGTTCATGGAGGTAGCCCTAGGCCCACTGGGGCTGTAGTGTCAAGGAAAAAAAAAAGGTAGAAATGGCCCTGTACTTAATTAGTTAAGCAACAAGTCATTAAGACGCGTGTGGAATTGGAAATACAGATCCACCATATTTTAATTTGGCATTGGACGGAGGTGAGCGGGTCAGCTTCAAGCCCCAGCCGCTTTACCCCAAGGGAATGATCCGCCGGTCCCCGTCGTATAGGAGGCTGGGTGAGCCCAGAGCTCATCTGGGCGCTGTGTAGTAGAGAAAAATCTCTTGCCCCTGACTTGAATCGAACCCCGACCGTCAAGCCACTAGCCAGTCGATATACCGACTGAGATATCCTGGCTCCTATATCAACTACTGTTTATATAACTATAGAGACTGAAACGGTGAGAACAAATTCGTAGCCCAGCAATTCGAAAATAAGCAACGCATGCAGCTAAAATATTTTCGTTATTTAATCAAAGAGTTAACCTAAAACTTAAAACCCTATTATATACGTAATAGAAGACCTTCACTGGAGGATTGAAGTCTATGTGGATCTGACCCCTTGTAGATTCGTGCACCGACATTCATCTTCAGGGTAGGAAAATTATTCTTTTGTCTCGAAGACAGATGCAATAAGTTCCACCGAAACTATCATATACAAGTAGACTAGCAATGTTCATAGTTACTGCCGTGAGAATATCAAACCTCGCAAGTTCCCCGTACCGCCGATCTAACCTGCTCACTCATGTATTCCTGTAATTGTATTGTGAGCCGAAAGTTAACGCACTCCCCCCCCCCCTAATTTTTTGACTGCTTCAAGTTTGGGATAGGAAGGGGCGGCACACATGTTACGAGTCCCGCAAATTATAGGTTAGTCCTCAAAACTGTTTGTTTTGCTAGTGCGGTGAGCTGTTAGGGCCGGCTGGATAGCTCACGATTCAAAAGGAATGCTGACCATGACGTCAGGTGTTTCAGCATTCAGTACCATTTGTCAGGCTAACACAGTTCGAGGATGTTTGTGAACAGGGCTCTTAGACCTAAGGAGAAGCGAAGTAACGGAAGGATTGAGAACATTTCTTAACGAGGAGAATTAGTATAATTTATGTCAGTCGGTGTAGCTAAAGGCTTGCGGGCTGGACTGCCTAGGTCCGATTCCCGGTAGGAGCAACAGACTTCTCTCTTCTTCACACCGTGCAGAGGGGCTCTCGGACCACCCAGCCTCCTACAGAACGGGTGTCAGGGTCCTTTCACCGGGGGTAAAGCGGACGGGGCGTGAAGATGACCATTCACGTCCATCTGGTGCAGACGTCGAGAATGTTGGATATGTATAATACGAACTCCGTCGTAAATGTAACACTTTATTGTAGTTCTTGTCCCCATTCTTTTATACTACACGTTTCGGCCGCAACAGGGCCATCATCAGGTGTATTTCACTTCACGTAGCTGTCACACTGCACTCAGTATTAACATTTAAACTGCAGATTTCCAATTGTTCGTTGCTCCGTCGTCAGTCGGCGCCCGATATTCCGGACTCCATTTGTCGGTTTTGTCAGTTATGTTTAAAATCTTTATTAATATTGACTCGTCGATTGGTTTAAAATTTTAATTTCTCAATTTAGCTTTAATATTTAAAATTTAAATTTAAAATAAAAAATCACAGATACCTGCTCTATGCTTATATGTGCTGCGGCGGCTACTTCTTGCTTTCAGCACAACTCGCGTGTTATTTTGTGCAGGCTCTCTGTGTGCGTGCCGCTGCTTTTCTTTAGTACGTTTGCTATACCTCCGCTCCCCCATACGTCTTCATGGCATAGTGCTTCATTAATTTAGCACAGGGACAACTTCATCTTTACTTTTCGAATAACAAATAAGTCACACTAATGGGGCTGGGCAATTCTTGAGGAGCCGCAAATTGTGCAGCTACTCAAGAATTTCCCAGCATTTTATGGAACCTGAAGGTTCATTACCGTTTTCACAAGAGCCCTGCACTGGTCCCTATCCTGAGCCAGATCAATCCAATCCATACCATCCCATCCTATCTCTCTAAGATCCATTTTAATATTGTCCACCCACCTACGTATTGGTCTTCCTAGTGGTCTCTTTCCTTCTGGTTTTCCCACCAATCTCTTACATGCATTTCTCTTCACCCCATTCGTGCTACATGCCCTGACCATCTCACCCTCCCTGACTTCATGGTTCTAATTATACTTGGAGAAGAATACAACTTATGAAGCTCCTCATTACACCGCACAAGGGATGAGAAATTTAGATGACGATCAGCCTTCACGGGATAACATTGAATCATAACCAAGTAATCTCGTGACTCCAAAAAGCAGGGTCAATACTTATTTATTTTAAGTTGGATGTTTAACGACACTGACAGTATCGGGACTATAAGATTTCAAATGATAATATAGTTAATGAATGTGAAGCAGTTGATGGAATGAGAATTGGCACGGGAAACCGAAGTACTCAGAGAAAACCTGCCCCAGTGCCACTTCATCCACCATAAATCACACATGAACTATGTTTTATAAGCTAATATTTGTTCAGCTGCTCAATAAACAACTCCTAACTTGGTACCCGAAGATTTTTCACCACTTTCACAAAAGCTGCCGTCCACTGAACCCCATCCTGAGCCACATGAATACAGTCCACATCCTCATATTCAATTTCTATAAGATCCAACTTAATGTTATCCTTCTATTTCTATCAATGTCTTGAAAGATATTTCCTTACAAAATTCCGAAGGGTCAGTACTGTTACTATTTTCTTTATTGCTAGTGGGGTGGGACTATGTCCCTTGAACTGCGGCCACTTCTGGCCTATTGTGCCAGCCCCAGATGATAGGTGAGGGTGATTGTGGAGCAATTGGTGGAATGAACATTGGCAGGGGAAACCGAAATAATCGGAGAAAACCTGCCCCAGCCCCACTTTGTCCACCACAAATCCCATTTGACCAGACCCGGGATCGAACCCGGGCCCCCGCGGTTGGAAGTCAGCGACTAACCGCTTGAGCCATGGCTTCACACTCATCTACGCTAAAGATTAAAAAGGTAAACTTGTCATTGTGCTTAATTAATTAAAAACTGTACAATGAAAACAGAGGGGGAAATGGAGGTAAGTGATCAGTTTCACTCCCCGGCAGCTTTACACCCAGGGAAACTGCCCCCGTTACCCACTGGACAGGAAGTTGGGTCAGCCCCAGAGCCAGTCTAGACACTGCGATGAAGAGAATTGAACCCGAGCCGTTCAGCCCGTATCCCGTCGCTTTGCCGACTGAGCTATCCTCACCCTTGCTCCTAGGATTACAATGATGTTCTCCAATCAAAATCTTGTATACATTTTTTACGCACGTATTACATATCATTAAATTACACTAAGAACAATGGGTGATATTCCTGCTTGTGTCTGCTTCGCTCTTTCCAAGATTTCATCTCCTTTAGGTAGAAATATTCTCCCCTTTAATCTATTTTCTTCCAGCCAAAGAGAGAGACTAATTTTCCCACCATGTAACCAGTCCTGTTTCAGTACGCCCAGAAAGTATTGTTAACCTTTAGCTTCCAAACAAACTGCCTTAGTGATTGTACTCAATGAGACGACTGGCACAACAAACGAAATGAAGGTTTAATTGATCTTCGGGCCGGGAGGGTGAGGCGTCCACGGACACCAGAGAAAACACATTTAGCCTTCTCTTTTTGAGCGAAGTCAAAGGAAAAAAGTTCTATCTTAACAAGGAAAGAACCCACATTCTCCTATACATGATGGTTCGCCTACTGTTTGCTGCAGAGAGTTGAGGTTTGTAATTTCCTGTGTCATAAAAAGTAAAGAAAATGAAGTTTTGTGCTATAGTTGGCTTACTTAAAAAGTGAGATGGACACACGCTGGGTAGATCGCGAAAAAAAAACATTTTTTGTACTCTACAGCAGTAAATGCATATTACACCACCAACACCCCCCCCCCAAAAAAACAAATAAATAAAAAAACGGTAAGTGAAGAGTTTTGTGATTTACGTCTATTTTTTCTTAAAATAATTATTAACTTGAATTTATCTAACTACCCTTTTGAAGACTAGAGGTCATACAGGGAGGACTGACGAGTTTGTTTGGAAGCCCTCACCTAGACAAAAATACATTTGCTTCACCAATTCATTATTTTATTATCGTCATGCCTCAAGAATATTTTGCCGCAATTTTATTTACAAAAAATCTTAAATTTAAGATACAGAGAACTTGTGTAACACCCTGTGTTAATTTAACAGGAAGTCTTTATCATCTGTTATATAAGCTTTCGTACTATTAACTTCCCTCGCGTTTTTGTCATCCCTTTCCAGCCCTACAGGTTATCGAATGATACGTCGAGGTCGAAGTTTAACGCCATCTCTCACAAATAGTTCTTCTTTTTTTTTTTGTTTCATTGGGTGGGGGTGAGCCGGGATAGCGCAGTCGGGATAGCGACTGGCTACTGGCTGGACGACAGAGGTGTCGGAGTTCGAGTCCCGGTGAGGTCAATAATTTTCCCTTCTCCGTGTCGTTCAGACCGGCTTTAGGGTTCACCCAACCTCCTATCCAATGGGTATAGGGGGTTTTTCCCGGGGGTAAAGCGGCCGGGGCATGAAGCTGACCACCCACCTCCAGTTAATACTGAGGTCAAGAAAATGTGGATCTATACATAAACCTTCATGGTGTAGTGTTTACTTAGTTTGGCACATGCACAAATTTACCTTTTCCGTGGGGTGGGGTGAGACTGAGTCCACTTGGTACGTCGGCCATTAACTGGCCTGTTGTACCAGCCCCGGACGACAGATGAGTGTGGAGCAGTTGGTGGAATGAGAATTGGCAGGGGAAACCGAAGTACTCTGTGAAAACCTACCACAGTGCCACTTTGTCCACCATAAATCCCATATGACCTGACATGGGCTCGAACCTGTGCCGCAGCGGGTGGAAATCGGCAACTAACCGCCTTAGCTATAGCATGGCGTATCTCCCACGAATAACAATCAGATATAGTCAATCCTAAACCTTCTCCTTCATACAGTGCACTTCACATCACGTGACCGTACCGAAGTATCGTCAATACAGACTACACATGATACACTAAAACGAAAGTCTGCTCTCTCGTTCGTGATAAAGTAACATAAATTCGGTTCATGCTGCGTGATAAGGCTCGGTAATTCGTTGCTATGGTAAAGCTAAACTAACCTAAATTCACAGCTTTCAGCACCGAATTACTGCTCGATATTTCATCTCCACATACTGTTCAAGAGGGGTCGGCTTATTTTCGACTTCATCGGAATAAACATAAAGAAGACGAGGAATTCTAACTGCTAATGCGAATAAATTTTTGTCAAAATACGTATAATTATATTTAAGGTAATAAATTCTGGATTTGAAATTCTTTTACTACTTAGGACCGCCTCTGTGGTCTAGTGGTCAGAGTTCCTGGCTACAGATCCAGAGGTCTCGGGTTCGATTCCCGGCGCTACCAGATTTTCTGAGAAATAGTGGGTCTGGAACGGGGTCTACTCGGCCTCGTGAGGATGACTGAGGAGCTAGTTCAAGGAAATAGCGGCTCCGGTCTAGAAAACCAAGGCTAACGGCTGTGGGGAATCGTTACAGTGATCAGGCGACACCCTCTATCCGCTAAAATTGGCACTAACTTGGCCGACAAGCGGTGGTCTCTCGGTCGGTAGAGTTAGCTTGCGGACTAAAACCACGGAGCTTTTTTTTGTCAGTAGCTAGACATTTAGGCCCGCACCGTCGAAAGTAGGATGAAAAAGGAAAGATGCATTGGAAAGGATATGGGAAGAACTAATCGGGTTTCCTTTCATAAGACACGGATGCATATAAAACGAAAATAATTGGGGGGAAAGGCAGTAACAGACACAGATAGCAAGGTGATCTCATAAGCCTCACTGATACGACACGGACAGCATAGAAAATGGAAAAATTAGGGAGGAAAGAGGGGTACAGACAGAGGTAGTAATGAGAGACACTGCACTGGGGGGGGGGGAAGAAACTATATCTCCGGTTTTGAAGGTTCCCAGGCAGTGCCCGCTTGTCCTTCTGGTAAAGATAGAGCATATGATCGGATTTTTTTTTTTTTTGCTAACGTTGGGAGGGCTATATTAAGGCGAAATTTTGATGTTAACAATGGGAGAGCTGCGTGTGAGGCATGCAATGTGATCTCACAAGCCTCACTGATACGACACGGGCCGCATAGAAAATGGAAAAATTAGGGAGGAAAGGCAGTAACACACACAGATAGCAAGGTGATCTCACAAGCCTCCTAACAAAAGGGAAGACTCCAACTAGTGCACCGGGTATTCCAGCTGAAATTCAAACACAGCCCCTCCCGATCACAGGTTGAAAGCGTCACGCATACACTGGCTCATTTAGATACAGGTTAGCTCAGGAAGTTACATGTTTCTCATTATGGATGTCTGGTTTCGTTACCTTAATATTAATAAATATACCAATAAAACTGCAACTGGACTCATTCAATTAAATTCAGTTGGGCCATGAAATAACAAAACCGAGATTAATTAACGCCTTGCAAAAAAAAACCGCATTGCAATAATTGGCATTGCGTGAAACCGTATGCAAAATGAGACATAGGCCGACTTGATTGGCAAAACTAAAAATGTATGACGTAGCAATAACAGAACTGAACCATACCAAACCACAAGGCCACCCCATAGCTCAATCGGCTAGTCGCTGGCTTCCCACCGCGCGGGCCGGGTTCGATTCCGGGGTCTAGTCAAGTGGGATTTATGGTGGACAAAGTGGCGCTGGGGCGGGTTTTCTCCGAGTACTTCGGTTTCCCCTGCCAATCTTCATTCCACCAAATTTTCCATCATCATAATCACCCGGGGCAGGCTACAATAGGCCAATCAGTGGCCGCCGTGCCGAATGGACCCAGTTGGACTCCACCCCCAACTAAGTGAAATAAAAATAAATGAATTAATACCAAACCACAACCGATATGAATTATGTGTACAGTTGTACATTTGTACACACATCGCATCGTGTAAGTTCCGCATATTCAGTAGCTTGCATGTTATGGTACACTCGCTGCGCGGTGCGCATGGGACTGAAAATAGATGTCAGATACAAAGCTCTCTATACACGACATACGTACTAAATGTTACTGTCATTCCCCATAGATTTATGGCACAGTATACCTATACACATCACATATCTAATCAAGCGACGAAACTTTACTCATAAAGAAGATAAACAAAACTAAATACGGTAAAAGTACTCACTGTCGTGCCAGATATAATTCATGACAATACCACGAATTTTGATGTGAAATCCACAGTTAATTTTAAGAAACTTTCCTAAATGACCCCATAACGAGTTTTAAATTCCTGGTATAATTAGTATGTCTTCAGTTTAGAAAACCGAGATTAACGGCCGTGGGATCCGTTGCGCTGCCACGCGACACCCTCTGTCCACTAAAGTTGGCACTAACTTCGCGGACAAGCGGCAGTAGCTCGGTCGGTATAGTTCACTTGCGGACTATGGGCCATGGAGTTTAATTTTTTTATTAGTGTGTCTTACAACGAAATAGGTTATGTCACGAAATTTGGTAGGTTTCTCCTACAAAATTAAGCGCAAGGCCGGATTTAAGTATGAAAGATTGGGGCGGTCGCCCCTAGGCGTCTGTCCATCCATCCTCCAATCTATCTATGACTCTACAGCCTTTTGTTGAAGCTTGGCCGCTTTTTCATTTTCCTAATCCTATACACAGTCGGTAGGACTCCTTGGACGGGACATCAGCCCGTCACAAGGCCGCTACCAACACAGGGGACAACACAAACATAGAATAAACGCACACAGACTTCCATGCCTTGAGTGGGATTCGAAATCACGATCCCAGCGTTTGAGCGAACGAAGACAATTCATACCTCAGACCGCGCGGCCACTGTGATCGGCTCCGGGGCCTCCACAAAACATAAATAAAATCCACAAATTTTTGTACAGAAAATTATTTCTTCAAAATCAGGAAAAGTTTGTATCCTTGGTTATTATAAGAATTAAGAACAAACGAAAAGTTCTGGGAAGAACAAATCACCTCCTATCCTTTCACTACGTACGAGTATTTGATACAACACAGGCCGAACAGAAAACTCCGCGTCCAAAAATTCTTCTATTGCTCCGTGTGCATTCGTTACCGCAGGAACGTGTTTAGCGAGCAGTTGCCTAGCGACGGCTGTTCTCTTGTGGCTCCATTATTTCGGCTTTGAAACATGCAAAAGTTCCTAGAGGGGGAGGGTCACAGATATTCAGACAGCAAGGTGATCTCATAGCTCTCCTTTTTTTTTCAAAAGAACGACAGAATGCTTAAAAAAATTGGTGGGATACACAGACAGACAGATTGCGTGGTAATGACATAAACCTATTTTAATTTTTCCAAATTAAGGGAAAAATGCTAAAAACGCCTAACTTGAAGACTTAATCTATCTGGAATTAACTAAGGAAGGGCCGGAGTTCTATTGAACACGAGGAAGGAGCCTCGCTGCTATATCGATATGCTCGGAACCGTAAACTGAGTTAGAATAAAAGTATACATAAAAATTATATTTCAAAATGCATGCCGTATGAAGGTCCTACGGAAACATGGGGCCTCCACGTCCTGTCAGAACGGTTAATCTTGAATGGCTGTCCATATTGTGTCAGACACGCTAGGCGCTTGCGTTTCATGTGAATACGCGGAATGAGAGAGCATGGGTATTAAAATTACATTCGGGGGGGGGGGTTATTGTACGGTAACTGGATCTGCTTCAAGCACCCTATTCCCCAATGTAGAAATCGAGTACCGGTTCAGTGGCCCTGTGTCTCGTATTGGACATGTGACACTGGTCGCGCGAATGAAGTCACTTGTGTGCTGTACACTTAAATGTAATCATTTGCTATGTAACAGTGACATCCGAGTAATGGCTACCAACTTCAGTAGCATTTTCATTGAAAACATGTTGACATTAATATAGAAGGGTTTATGAATCATTTGGGAGCCGGGATAGACATGGCTGTAGGCTGATCTGCCGAGGGCTCGGAGTTCATGTCTCGGAGGGGCAAGGTTTTTCTCCTCTTCAGGTCATCCAGGCCTGCTCTGATGTACACCCAGCCTCCTATCCAATGGGTACCGGGGACTCTTTCCTCGAGGGTAAAGCGGCCGGGGCATGAAACTGACCGCTCATCTCCAAATAGTCCCGAGGTCAAGAATGAGTGGATCTATACATCCACTCCCTCATACGTCTTGATGGCGTAGTGCTTAATTAGTTAAGCATAGGGACAAATTTATCTTTTTATGATGACTACAGATCCAGAGGTCCCGGGTTCGTTTCCCAGCGCTACCAGATTTTCTGAGATGTAGTGGGTCTGGAACGGGGTCCACTCAGCCTCGTGAGGAAAACTGAGGAGCTATTTTAAGGAAATAGCGGCTCCGGCCTAGAAAACCAAGATTAAAGGCAGTGGGGATTCGTTGCGCTGACCACACGACACCCACTATCCACTAAAGTTGGCACGAACTTCGCCGTCAAGCGACGGTCGCTCGGTCGGTACAGTTCGCTTGCGGACTACAGGCTACGGAGTTTGAAGTTTATGAACGTGAAGAGAAAACATTATGGTATTTCATTGATGTTAGGCCCCAGTAGTTTCCTATTTCATTTATAATCATCCTCTGTCTCTCTTCTCCCTCAAGCAAAAGAGACTAAGTCCCACACCAGCACAAACAGAAGGCAATTTTCATTTATACACTTTAGTTTTGGGGGCAAGCAGTAGCGTAGTTGGTTGAGGCATTATGCTACACGCCGGCAGGTCGCGGAGTCGATTCCCGATGAGGCCACTGGATTCTTCGATTTCTCTAATCCTCCCAGCCGCGCTATGGCCCTAGGGTCGGCTCACTAACAGAAGTGAGTACCGAGAATCTTCCTGGGTGTAAAGGGCGGCCGGCCGACGCGTAAGGCTGACCTCACCGCCAGCTCTAAACCGACCGTCTAGAAAATGTGGGAGCCTCGACGGCTTGCAATCCTACAAACCTCCACCGCCTATTACAGATAGCTTCGCTCTTGCTGTGCTTCAGTTTTTAGCTTTTCAAAATAGAACAGGGACATACGTTTTAATTGTATTTCCTGACTTCTAGTCATCTCTTCATTTCACCTTTATTTTTTAATAGTTTTCTCTAGAAAGGCTACTGGAACTTCGAAATACTTATGGAGTAAAACAGACAATTAAAAATTATGCTATGTAATTACTTTCTCTGACATGTACTGTCTTCGCTCGCTTGGAAACCGGGATCGTGGGTTCGAATCCGACTCAGGGCATGGATGTTTAGTTTGTGTGTGTGCGTTTTTCTGTTTTTGTGTACAGGTAGAGGCCTTGCGACGAGCTGATCACCCGCCCAAGGAGTCCTACCGAATGTGTAAGATCTAGAAAAACCGAAGTGAACGGAGAAGTTCGTGGAGGTTCCTAGGTCCACTGCGGCTGTAGTGCCAAGAAAAAAAAATACTTTCTCTAGAATCTAGAGACGGAAATTACAAATATAGTTACAATAACTAAATAAACAAAACATTGGAAAGCTGCATTCTAGCAGTAGATTGTAAAGGGTACCGACAATGGTGCATGACACACAGAATTACTGGGTATTTGGACTTCTTCCATCGTCCGGAATTCTAGGTAATAGAGGACACGACGTTTCGGAAACTATATCTGCTTCCGTATTCAGGTGAGAAAGGAAGACACGTATTTAGTTGGGCCCCTTAGAAAGAGCTAATTTGAATCACTGGAGAGATTAGCTCTTTCTAACGGGCCCAACTGAGTAGGTGTATTCCTTTCTCACCTGAAGACGGAAACAGATGTAGTTTCCGAAACGTCGTGTCCTCTATTACTTAGGATTCCGGACGATGGAAAAATTCCAAAATCCCAGTAATTCTGTGTGCATTCTACTCGTATGAGAATTAATTTCCATAACTTTGAAACATGAGGATAATATTTCATTCCGCCAAAGTATCCAATTTGACAGACCTTTGTCAAAACTGAATTCCCTCGTTTTGACATATGTATTACGGAAATTAACCCTTGTGTTTAACTTGTTGGTAAGAGCCTGTACTTGTGGGATTACCGCTCTGAACACCTGACTGCCAGCTAGCTGTCTTGTCTAAGCCAACACGAAGCTAGGAAACTACTCTTAAATAAAGGTATCATACCCGAGGCAGCCAGCCTGTACGACAGAAGGCATGTTCATTTCATATTCAGAAGAACTGCGTTAGTTTATCGCATCTTCTTGCTGCCGACCTGTTACCCAGTAACTGGTGTGATTATGGCAAACTTTCAGTCGAAAGGAAAACCTCATCATATTGCCCTACAGAAGATATAACTCTAAGCTGAGCCTGTATCTGACGGGATTTGAAAATGATGTATTTCATAATGTAGCGTCACAAAATTCTTTAAGTTTTATTAAGCTTATTTGAGGACACTCATAAAAAACATTTCAGGACAACAAAAAATATATTAAATACAAAGACCAAAGTTTATATATTTCAAGAGTATAATAATGCGCAAAATCCCGTTAAAAATGTAAAAAAAGGTAAAACTATCCCTGTAACAGGTCGTGGAGGCCCATAGGATTGTGAGACGTCGAGGCTCCCACATTTTCTAGAAAATCGGCACACAGATGGCGGTAAGGTGTCAGCCCTACGCGCCGGCAGCCCTTTACCCCCAAGAATATTCCTAGTACTCATTTCTGTTAGAGGCTGAGTCGACCCCAGGGCCATACTGCGGCTGGAAGGATTAGGTAAATTGAAAAATATGAAATGACCTCAACGGGAATCAAACCCGCGACCTTCCCGCTTATCTTCTGGGATAATCTGTGACATGGTTTAGAGGATACGTGGAAAAGTCCACTTATAACTTCAGGCTATGTGAGTCGGGCAATGCGGCTAAAGGTCAAAATGACCAACTAACGTTAGTCCGTGTATAATCTCCCAGCCTGGATTGCACAAAAATGTGATTGACGGTTTATGGTATAGGCTACATGAAATGTTCATTTATGACTTTAACGTAAAAACAGGTTTCGTTATGAATTAATCATTACACATGGAAATCGGGGTAGCGCGATAACGATAAGCAAAAGTTACAAACTGCGTCATATTTTAAATTGAATTTTTCTTTTTGTGCTGACTATCCACTGCAGAGAGTTGGGATAGCTCAGTCAGTAAAGCGACGGGCTGCGGATAGACGGCCCGAGTTTGATTACCGGCAGAGGCAAAATTTTTCTCCTCTCCACAGCATCCAGAGTGGCCCAAGTCCAAGTCACATTGCGACTGACGGTCAGTCAGTCAGTAAGTCTTGGTGTCCAGATATTTATTACTGTTTGGCATTTACGGTCTTGTTTTTGTGGGGCGCCCTCTCTGACGAGAGGACGGTTCTGCCTTTTGTATATGCCGCTGGTCCTTGCCAGCGCAGTCTTTCTCGGGTCCGAGTCCATTGGCACTCGCGACCATATTTTACTCTCTCAGATTTGAGACTTCCCTTTTCGTCGCCTCCTACGACCCTTGGGTCCAGCCAGCTTTATAAACAATGGTAGCGGGGCGCTATTTCTCCGGGGGTAAAACGGCCGAAGCGTGAAGCTGACCACTGGATAAAAAAATGGGAAATTATACCACCACTCCCTGACGTCTTCATGGCATGGTGTTTCAGTAATTAAGTACAAGGGCAATTTTACCTTTTTACAGAATGCAGATAAAAATTAAATGTCTGTATGACTGGCAAAGCTATGAATGAAAACACATAGCTACCTCGTCATAAATCCTTATTGTTATCTGAATTCATTTGCAGGGATTCAAATAAAGAATTATGCCGACAATCACAGACGTGTATGACCGCCTCTACGGTCTAGTGGTCAGAGTTCCTGGCTGCAGATCCAGAGGTCCGGGTTCGATTCCCGGCGCTACCAGATTTTCTGAGAAGTAATGGGTCTGGAACGGGGTCCACTCAGTCTCGTGAGGATACTGAGGAGCTCTTTCAAGGAAATAGCGGCTCCGGTCTAGAAAACCGAAATTAACGACCGTGGGAATTCGTCGCGCTGACCACGCGACACCCTCTATCCACAAAAGTTGGCACTAACTTCGCTGACATGCGTCGGTCGCTCGGTCGTATAGTTCACTTGCGGACTACGGGCCACGGAGTTTTGTTTTTGGATTATAGACGTGTATTGCTACAGGGATATCTACTTAACGATGTATACATGTGCAGGGACCAACTGCGGTTTGTCGCATTCCTCAAGGCCCCACATAATTCAAGAAGAGTTTTGAAAGGCAAAGGGGATTCTTGGCGATATTTTCAAATTCCCGTAATTTAAATTCGTACAAAATGCGACAGCACTGTACGTTCATTGAAATTCGTACTGCGCAGAAGGTCACGCCCAAGTTACATTCTACGCAATGAGAAAGACGATACATGGCAGAAACGGTCCTGTAAGTACAAAGAGTTTTATAAATAACTTCCCGTGTCTTAGGATAATCGAACTGGGGTCCCCCTTGAAGCTGGGGGCCCCCTGTGGCTGCGGGATTTATAGTATATGTCCAGCAGGCAGTGCTGATGCTCCGAGGTGTATGCTCTGTGTGACACCCGCAGAGACTGTCGGTCTCTGATGGTCTTTGTGTGTCGCTGTCATTGCGGAAAGACTTTAAAATATTTTACGCATTTCTCTTACCCTCCCCTTGAGGTCCGACCGTCAATTGCCAAGATGTTTAAAGTTAAATAACACTTCATTCTAATATTTACAAAAGTATGACATAAAGCATTACGTTTTAAATAGCAATGGTCATTCCTCTGCTCGAGTCCTCTCTTCACAGACTCCCGTACCCAACCGACTAATCTCTAACTTTAACACTTGCTTATAACATCTCGGCACGGACCACATAGAAAACATAGCTCTTCTATTGTTGCGTTCGTGCCTCTTGCTGCGGGAAAGTGTTTACTGAGCTGTTGCCCGGCCTGGGTATATCCGTCCATCTCGCTGTCGTTGCGTACCAACGGCTATACACGCTACAATATTCTGGATGTCAGTGTTTCGAATTCCGACTTCGAGACTGGCTGTCCTGTCTAACATCTTTCGTATATTTCCTCAGTACCTCCACACAAATTTTACAATATTATTTTAAAGTAAGTCACGACCGCTTCCTTCCACGTTCTTCTTTATTTCTGATCTACAATCACCATCTCATTCGAATCTTCATAACCTGTGAAGCTGGAAAAGCGTCGTTAAATCCAAAAAGGCAATCAACTATTGTAAAGGATCTCCATGAAACAACTGAGTGGTATTCAGAAGAGAAAAAAATCCATTTTGTTAGAAACCCGAAGTTTCGTAACCAACTATATAAAATGTGTCCGAGCTGCAAAAAAATCTAGCAAAGTGGAAGCTGACCATAAACCGCTTATTAAGCCTACTTCACGGATATTAATTCATATTTAATCAAAACCAATACGCACAAATTCATCCAGATGGGCCTAATCACAAAATATTGACTGAATTAGTACTTTTAGAATATTGAAAAAGAGCTGTACTCAGGCCAGACTCTAATCCATTAGATTTCAGAATTAAAAATGTTCACGTAAAATCCTAAAAGCTTCCGTAATGAAACACGTACTTATACAGTTCATATTTCATTTGCACAGCTTTCCTGCATTTTCCACGTATCCCATCTCCTAGATGGTCCTGTTAGAGGCTGAGTCAACCCCAGGGCCATTGTGCGGCTGGAGGGATTAAGTACATTGAAAAAATCCACCTCATCGGGATTCGAAGCCGCGACCTTCCGGCTTGTAGCATAGTGCCTCAACCAACTACGATACCGCGCGCCCCCCTTTCTTATTGGTAGCCTTTAAATTTATAACAACAATGCCTTTCTTTCTGACCTATCGTTGCACTAGAGCCGGGGTAGCTCAGTCGGTATAGTGGCTGGCTACGGGCTGAACGACCGAGGGGTCGGAGTTCGAGTCTCGGTAGCGTCAAGAATTCTCACTTCTCCACGTCGTCCACACTGGCTCTGGGGTCTACCCAACCTCCTATCCAATGGATACGGGGGCTTATTTTCCCCGGGGGTAAAGCGGCCAGCGCATGAAGCTAACCACTCACCTCCAACAAGTGCCAAGGTCTAGAAAATGTGGATCTATATATCCACTCCCCCATACCAATTCATGGCGTGGTGCTTGGGACAACTTTACCTTACCTTTACGTTACCTATCGCTGCACTTTTGACGTCATTGCTTGACGCAGTAGAATCTGCTGACATAACGTGACACGGTAACTAACCCACAGTGATGTCTCCAATGAGGTTGGAGCTAATTCTGTGACACAAGAACGAGGTGTACACTGTGTGTAATGAGAGGGGGTGCTGCAGACATGAGGAGGGAGGAGTCGGGATCGATTACAGGGCTCTGTAAACATACAGGAGCTTCAACTGGAGATATCTTGCTAGATCCTCAACTCTTCCTGTGCAGCTCTGCTCTGGTTCTTCCATGAGAACTACGCACTTCCGCTACAGCGGCTATAGGGTCTGGGGTCAAGGTCCTTGCTCTTTATTTTCGTCTGACCTTGACTCCTTCATTGCCACAAGTGACAGACTTTTATGCTGCAGAAAATGGCGTCATTAGGAAATTTAAAATCTTTACACAGCCAACTGTGAGCTGATTGTCTAGAAAATGTGGGAGCATCGACGTCTCACAAACGTATGGGCTTCCAAGGCCTGTTACAGGGATAAATTTACCTTTTTAAGCTTCTCCAAATGGTATTGGGTGGATCATAACATGGGAAGATGGGGGTCATGTAGCACGAAAGGAAGAGATTAGAAATACATACACAATTTATTTAGAAAGTATAAGAAAAAGTTATCATTTGTGATATCTACACACAGATCGGATAATAATATTAAAAAGTTTCTTATAGAAACGGGAAGGGGTGGACTTTTCTTCTGGCTGAGGATAGGCAATAATTGATCGAGATTTTGAATATAGTATTGACTTTTCCAGTTCGATAAACTGCGAGGAATTTATAGACTAGATAAGGAACTATTAGCTTCACATGATCGATGCTGCTCTGTAGCTACAGTTAATTAATTAGTTAATATGGGCGGGTAAAGCGATCAATGTACTCGAATAAGATAGTGAATCATGGGTAGATAAGGCCGTCTCGAATCAATTTTAGCGCACAGTGTGTGCTGTCATGCTATTGTGAATATTAAAACGGAAGCAAAACGGCGAACAGATGTATCTACCGATCTGACAGAGTAACCTTTCAAACAGAGTCCTACTTTAACAAATTATACCACATAATTCAACGCTTATACGGCCATCTGATATAATATACATGCTGTGTCAAACGGTTTTCAGTGTGTTCAGTTATGGTTGAGAGCATGAAAACATCTTCAAACCACCGAAATCCAGTCGCTATCAGATCCTATTACCCTTCTGTTCACTCTGCCATGAAGGCGTATGGGAAGTGATTGTATAGATCCATGTATTCTTGATCTCGACACTGGTCAGCTTCACGCCCCCGGCCGCTTTACTCCCGGGGAAGGAGGCCCAGATAACCATTGGATAGGAGTTTGGATGAGCACCAGAGCCGGTCTGGACGATGTTCCTACATTTTGTCACGTGTTTCAGTAACTAAGACGCGGGTTTGGATTGATGAATCGGTTTATTAGATCTTCATTAATCGTAACTACAGTTAGTTCTTACACTCTCAAGATTACTGTAACTACAGCACATGTAAGGTCACACACTACGTCTTTTATTCTTCTTCTGGCCACACTGCTGTTCCCTTGGAACTTCGGATCTCAAATGAAGTCAATTCCCATTCCCGTATTCTCTCACATCCTCTCGGCACGGACCACGCACAGAAAATAAGTCACGTGATAACCATCTCGCAAGTCCATTGGCGCGCTGAGTGTTGCCTAGCAACGAGCTATAACTATTCGTCCTATTGTTGCGTGCTTGTATCGCGGGGTGTTTATCGAACCGTTGCGTGTCAATGCGTTGATATGTCAGAATAGTAAGTATGAAATATTGTTTGTAAACCTAAAATAAAAAAAATTGCGACGATAAGATTATTTGAGCTTACATCCCACAAACACAATTTTAAAATAATCTGTATGTAAATAAAAGCACAATAAACTAACAATAACAATATAATGACGCTTATTTCGGACTAGAAATGAGTGCAGTAAGTTAGTAAACTTCATGAGTTGTATTCGAATCTCCTCGTTTCTGGCACTCTTTAATTTAACACAAAATTATGTCGCTTAGGAAAGATAAAACCACATTCAATCAACAACATTGCCATAAAATTCCTACAGGAAAAGTGTGGTCCATTTGGGCATTTGTTTAACCTTTCAATACACGATCGTTATTATGTGCATTACAAAATGTTTCAACAGTAAACGAATCTGCATTGCGCCCACGGAATGCAATTTTGGGTTTCGAATAATTCTCAGAATAAACAGAGGTTATTTCCATAAACAATGTTAATATATCAATATTTGTAATGGACAAGTAATATTTTCTGTGGGGCAGAGAATGATTTTTCTTGAACATAACTTAGATAAAATTCGTCCCTAAATGGGTTACTCACCGGTCACGGTAGCCGAGCGGTCTAAGGCATGTACTGTCTTCGCTCGCTTGGAAACCGAGATCGTGGGTTTGAATCCCACTCAGGGCATGAGTGTTTAGTTTGTGTGTGTGCGTTTTTCTGTGTGTGTGTACAGGTAGAGGCCTTGCGACGAGCTGATCACCCGCCCAAGGAGTCCTACCGAATGTCTAAGATCTAGAAAAACCGAAGTTCATGTAGGTAGGCCTAGGCCCACTGGGGCTGTAGTGCCAAGGAAAAAAATGGGTTACTCACAGAATTCAGCAATTTTAAATGACAATTTGAGCGAATAAATTAACGAGTTTTTGCCTAATTCTATTCAGTAAATTAAGTAAAGTAAGTAAAGCTATCCCTGTAACAGGCCGTGGAGGTCCATAGGGTTGTGAGACGTCGAGGCTTCCATATTTTCTAGACAATCGGCTCACAGATGGCGGTGAACTTGTCAGCCTTAAGCGCCGGCCGCCCTATTCAGTAGGACCGTTAAATTCTTTATATTTTCAAAACAATGTCAATTCCAGGCGACACACTATTAAACATTTAAAACAGAATTTTGTTCATAGTAATATTTAAAAATTCAGTTCCTACCTCACGGGGAGTCGAGATAGCAGAGTCGGTATAGCAACGGGCCATGGGCTAGATGGTCGGGGTTCGATTCCCGATAGGGGAAAGATTATTCTCGCCTGCACAGCGTCCAGACCAGCTCTTGGGCCCACCCAACTTACTACCTAATGGGTACCGGGGGCTCTTTCCCCAGAGGTAAATTGGCCGGGGCGTGAAGTTTACCCCTACTCTCCAACTGGTGCTGAGCTCAAGAATGGTAGAGCTACACTCGTACCTCCACTCCTACCTATGTCTTCATGGCATAGTGCTTAATTAATCAAGCACAGAGACAACTTTGTTTTTTATTGCCTGACAGAAAACACGCCATGTCTCTGTTCTGAAGAACAACTGGCTAACGCCCTTTAGAGAACGAACTGTTTTTGTTCTCATAATTTTTTTCCTTGGCACTACAGCCCCAGTGGGCCTAGGCCTACCTCCATGAACTTCTCCGTTTACTTCGGTTTTTCTAGATCTTACACATTCGGTAGGACTCCGTGGGCGGGTGATCAGCTCGTCGCAAGGCCTCTACCTGTACACAAACACAGAAAAACGCACACACACAAACTAAACATCCATGCCCTGAGTGGGATTCGAACCCACGATCCCGGTTTCCAAGCGAGCGAAGACAGTACATGCCGCTCTCATAATTACCTATATGAAATACACAAATATGCTGTGGGAGCAAAATGCAGCTTCTTGGTGTTAAAGCAGGTGGTACATATTGCGACCACTGTCTAAAGAGTTAGGGCCCTTCGGTGTACTAGTTTATTTATTTCAAGTTGCTACATCAATTGAAGGGGCCAAGCGGTAGCGTAGTTGGTTGAGGAGGCCCTACGTTACAAGTCGCCCTCTCGTCTAAGAGGGTGCCTCATATCAACAAAATCCGCAAGTGTTTGACAGTAATAAAATCTGGTCTTGAGCCCCATATGGATGAATGACATCAGGACAGACTGGCCGACTGACCGTCTCCATATCTATAAGCCATTTCCGGCAGGAACCTGAGGACGCTCCATGTCCTGGTGAGCATGTTACAGGGCTCACGTCACGAGGAAGTGTGGAGACGCATCTGAGGAAGCAGCAGGGCCTTACCTTGACAATGTTGTCGTGGGCGAGCTCTGTCAGTAAGATAATCTCTCTCAGTATTTTAGCAGCGGCTCTCCTGTAGCAGAGCGGAAGTGACGCAGCTGGGCTCATGGGTTTGTGCTTTTCTTGACACTTGAGGATATCATGACCGTTGAGGTTCACTGTCTTCACTGCAACATCTCGACCCTGGTACCTGAAATACATGTAGGATGAATGATAATTGTTTTGTCAATATCGACGGCTTAATAACAGCAGAATATTTCTTCAGAAGCTGTTATCAGCTCTGCTGCTCAAGATATTACCCACCCGTGTTCACAAGAGCAACCGTTCAAAACAACTTTTATTTTTAAGTATTTTTGTTTAATTTCGTGAGGTGGGGTGAGACTGGGTCCACTTGGTACGTTCTCCACTAACTGGCCTGTTGTACCAGCCCCGGATGATAGATAAGTATGGAGCGTTTTGTGAGATGACAATTGGCAGGGGAAACCGAAGTACTCTGAGAAAACCTGCCTCAGTGCCATTTGTCTACCACAAATCTCATATGCCTGATTTGGGCTCGAACCCGGGTCGCCGCGGTGGGAAGCCGGCGACTAGCCGCCTGAGCTATGGTACAGCCTTTTATTTTAAGTGCCTCTAACAGTAAATCTAACAGTGCTGTGCATTAATAGTTTCCCGGTAGGGACAAGGTTTCTGTCTTCACATCGCCCAGACCGGCTCTGGGGCCCTCCCATCCTCCTGCACAAAGGGGGAGGGGGGAGTTAAGCTGACCATTCACCTCTACATAATGCAGAGGTTAATAATTATGGAGTGAAATCTCCACTCCTCCATACGTCTTAATAGCGTGGTAAAGGCAAAGTTGTCCCTGTGCTTAAGCAATTAAGCACTACGTCATGAAGGCGTATGGAGGAGCGGATGTATAGATCCACATTTTCTTGACCTCGGCACTAGCTGGAGGTGTGTGGACAGCTTCATGCCCCGGCCGCTTTACCCCCGACGAAAGCGCCTCCGATGGCCATTGGACTGCATGCTGGATGAAACCCAGAGCCGGTCTGAACGACGTTGAGAAAATTCTTGCCCCCACCGGGACTCGAACTCCAACCCCTGAGTCGTCCAGCCGTAGCCAGTTGCTATACCGACTACGCTATCTCGGCTCATTTAATAGCGTGGTGCTTAATTAATTAAGCATAGGGATACCATAGGGATGTGTACCTTGTTTATTGTATGTACTTTGTCTTGTATTGTTCCCTTTACGTTATAGTCTTTCCTTGTCTGTGTCTGTGTAAGATCTACTGCCACCGGGTGAACACACAATTGCAGTAAAATATTAATAATAATAACTTTTGTTATGGTGCCTTTGGCAACAGCTCCGCGGGCCGTAGATTGCCTACCCCTGAAGATACGTGAGAGAAGAGAGCCACACGAACAATTTAGCAGCTATACTGGTCTCTGGAGAATACAAGTGGAGGCTGAAATCGTCTGGCACCTGAACACAAACCACTCCTGGCCAACACTAACTGCTGTCACAGCAGGGGATCTACCGGTGCTGAATAAATGAAGAAAGGACATACCCGACGGACGGCTTCGTGCATGGATGTTACCCGGAGCAGTCGTCACTAGCTTGTTCGTTCAGAGAGGGAAAAATATCCAGTTCACGTTAGATACCAAATTTTGTGTACTATTGTAGCCAAGGTTGCGGAATTTTTATTTTTTGTTAGTTCCACTGCAATGGAAATTTGGTGACCCCCAGAGGAAGCGGTTTAATTCTGATTATTTCAGATGCGGAGATCTGTTATGACTGAGAAGCATGTAGTAGCAACTGTGAACTACGCCCCTTTGTTAAGGAGTACCAACAGTAAATTTCACTAAAATTCTTGCTAACTGACATGGCGTCCAATTACTCTACGAAAAAAAGGGCACTACCATACCTTGTGTAGCCAACTTTACGAAAGAAATGTTGTGAGTTAAGTACGTCAGCGTTTTCTAACAGGAGCATGTATATAGGAAGTACGTTGCAAATACAATCTAGCGACTTTCTAAATGTTTACTTAGCGGTCTACATCAGTAATTGACAGCTGCTTCCCATAGCAGAGAGGATTACTAGGCCCTTGGACTTTGTCCATCGTTCAACGTTTCGGAAACTGTATCTGTTTCCGTCCTCATGTGAAGGGGTGGGAGACACATACCTGCTTTAGCCCAGTCACTGAACCACTGGTCGAGTGATTGGCGTTAGCTTATTCTAACGGACGCAATAGAATATATCCAACCCTCATCAAATGAAGATGGAAACAGATCCAGTTTCCGAAGACTCGTGTTCTTCAGAATACCGGACAATGGACAAAGTCTAAAAACCCAGTAATCCTGAGTGTCAAGCACCGTTATTAAAACAATTCAGAATCTATCTGATAATAAATAACATTCCCCAAATTGGTTTCTGGCTGGGAAACGTACAGTGTGATTCTAAATTACTGTCGGAGTTTCCGTGGCCTATAATTTTCAAACCGGAAGGAACAAAATTAAACTGCTAACGTGATATGAAAGCGTAATTCAAAATGTTTTATTTCGAAACATTGTACTCACTGTATTTGATGTCTTGAAGAAAATATGATGTCATACCTCAAAATATGCGTACTTTACTTTTTCGAAACAAAGTACGCTATCAAATTGCAATGTCTTTATAGAACTCAACATGGAAAAAGAGGCTGGTAGTGTCTGAACCGAAAAGAAGGGGGAAGAACGAGCACTTCGCAGGAGGATGTTCATCGAAACCAGGAAACGTTTTCTTGAAGCCCAAAAGAAACAACCAGTTGCTTCTATCAGCAATAAAACTCTTTGAGTTACATTTTCATATTCCGTAAACAGTTTTAGTCTATTTGTTTCCAGCTTGAAAATTATAGCCATGAAAATCCCGACAATAATTTAGAATCACCTGTTTCTGTTCACCTACACAATCTCAATACCATTTCTCCCTAGCAAAACATGTGAACATTTATATCGGTACTTCGTGTCCTTTTGGCGAGACTAACAGTTCAAGTTGTGGCAGATATAAACGTACATAGCGGAAATGTGTCAGAGTGGCCCGTCATACTGATTGTCTTTATATGCAACGCAATGACCGCAAATGAAATATTACGCGGTGTGGTGATGACACTCCGCGAACGCCGACATTTTAATGAAGATACGTCGCCATGTTTGCTGTGACATCTAGCGCAAATGCTCGGTTTAACTCCACTGGTCAAAATTATAATCCTCATAACTAAATGGGGAAAACAATCTCTACCTGATGAAATCCTAAACATTGTTTCTGGATTGATAAAGGCAAAGTTATCCCTTTGCTTAATTAATTAAGCACTATGACATGAAGACGTATGGGGGGGTGGATGTATAGATCCATGCATTCTTGACCTTGGCAATACTGGAAGTCAGTGGTCAGCTTCACGCCTCGGCTGCTTTACTCCCGGGGCAAGAGCTCCCGGTACCTCATTGGATAGGAGGCTGGTTAGGCCCCAAAACCAAAACGACGCGAAGAGGAGAAAAAATTGTCTCTACTGGGATTCGAACTCATACCACTCCGCTATCCAGCCTGTAGCCAGTCATTATACCGACTGATCTATCCTGACTCATAAATTGTAAAGTTGTTTCTGGGCTTAAATAATTAAGCATCACGCCATGAAGTTGTAGTGGGGCAGTGGAGTTATAGCTCCACCGCCAATGAATGGAGGTGAAGGAATCGAACGGCGTTGCGATTGAGTGATGGCTTGGAAAGGATTACAAATAAAACTGTCGTGGTCTATTTAAGTAATGTACCTCTGCTTAAGTGGAGTGATTAAGGAAAGTCACGAAACCATCAGTTTATGTGACCAGAATCTCATACTGAGGGGGGTCAATCCAGACCTCTGCAACACTCCCAGCAGGCATTTACACAGATATCACTGAACCTTCTCTTTCCAAGTAAATGGTAAGAATGATAAGAATTGGTTATTTAATGACGCTGTCAGTATCGGGACTACACAGCGCCGGATAGTAGATGACTAATTACCGTAGAGCAGTTGGTTGAATACATTCCCCCCCCCTCTCTCTCTCTCTCTCTCTCTCT